>NC_079436.1:49741088-49746088 GCF_903798145.1 Danio aesculapii
TAAAATAATTTATTAGAAATGAGTTATTAAACTATTATGTTTAGAAATGTGTTGGAAAAAAATCTTCTTTCCGTTAAACAGAACCTAAGGAATAAATATACAAGAATAAAAGTTTAACAGGAGAGCTAATATTTCTGACTTGAACTTAATATTCTGTTTGGATCAACTTTTTGTCTGAAACATGTTACTTGTTCATGTACTTCATTTTGATTCTGTACACCCAGTACCAGGTTAGTGCCTTTAAACACGTTCTACCTATTCTTTGTGACGTAGATTCAACATGGAAGGTTTTTCCTTTCAATTTTTTGGCCAAATTTGATTAAAGTGAAAATATGTGCGTGTGCCTACAGAATCACAGCACAGTTCACAAGAGCACTCATGATTGTGGTATTGCTGAATTTCAGATCCATTTATTTACTGTAATCTAGATTTCAACATCAGAGTGATTTTCTGTAGGACCACTAAAGACTGGAACAATAATGGTTAATATGTATGCATGGATGGATGGATGGATATTAATGCATTCATAGTGCATTGATAGTGCATTTATTTTTATTTATTATAACTACTATAAAATAATTTGAAACTTTTTATTAAATTGTGCACACTGAAACAATGTAAGGGTGGCACGGTGACTCAGTGGTTAGCCCTGTCACCTCACAGCAAGAAGGTCACTGGTTTGAGTCCCGGCTGGGCCAATTGACGGTTCTCCGTGTTGATGTGAATTTCCTCCGGTTTCCCCCACAAGTCAAAAGACATGCGCTATAGGTGTATTGAATAAAATAAATTGGCCGTAGTGTATGAGTATATATGGGTGTTTTCCATTACTGGGTTGCAGCTGGAAGGGCAAAACATATGCCGCTGCGTAAAACATGTGCTGAAATAGTTGGCGGTTCATTTCTGAAATGGGAAATGAATGAATGAAACGATGTAACAATAATGCTAAAATGTATTGAGTTAATTTGATATTCTAGAGTATTAAAATAACACTATGCAAATGAAATTAAGCTATTAAAATATGTTGCTTACATTAGTTAATAATAAAAAATTTATTGCTTTGATTTGGATTTGTACTTTCATAAAAAATAACTACTTGAAGCCACTCTTATGGTTCCTTATTGTTTTAATCCTAATGTAACAGGATTGAGATTTATTGAGTGAACATTTGTCATTTCTGCTATAATATAAGTTGTTTATCCACTTAATGTAGGCTATATTACATATTATGTCATTTATAAGCAATTATAATACACTTTATTTTTAAAATAAACAAAAGTACAGTATTACATTGAAATAAATTTATTAATTGGATTTACTAACATTTTTTTAATCTGTGTGGTTCCAAACTATTTATTTGGGCTGAATTTAAACAAATTAAATTGAGTAATGTTAACTTAATTTGAGTAATTAGTAACTTAATTTGTTTGATTCAATTCAGTCCAAATAAATGGTTTGCAACCACTGAAATCCAATGAATCATTTTATTCAGAGGACATGCCTTGTGTAATTTAAAATGCTTAGAAGTCATACTTGCCTGTAGGGGGGTCTTTTGACATTTAAAATTTGTCACAAGTTTCCTGTGAGGGTTTGGTTTGGTAGTAGGGGCAGGGTTAGGTCATATAAATGTTTTTATAGTATATAATACACTGAAAAAAATTACTAAAAAATATTTAGGCCAGTGGTGCAAACAATTTATATGGACTTAATTAAACAAATTAGATTTAGTAACGTTCAACTTAATTTGTTTAAGTAAATCCACTCCATAAATGGTTTGCAACCACTGACCTTAAATTGAGTATATGCAAAGAATAATTTTTTCAGTGTGGTTTACAGTACACACTGTAAAAAGTGGTAGATGACTTTACTTTAAAACATTGAGTTAGCATTCCCTTAAAATGATTAAGAAAATTAACGGTTGTGTAAACTGCACAGTTATAAAAATTTGGTAAACTTAATAGTTGCAACAGAAATATTTTACAGTTTGTAAGTAAAATCAACTTGGCAATGGGTTTACTCACTTTTTAAAGTAATTGCTTTTAACAGTGCATGTCTTGTGTCCTCATAAATTGTCTTGCTTAAATTACACCTAACAGGGTCTTTTGTCATTCAAAATTTGTCACAATTTCCTGTGAGGGTTGGGTTTGGTGGTAGCGGTAGGCCATATAAGCGTTCAGTATAAAATACGATTGAAAAAAAATATTTTCATTGGACTTACTAAAAAAAATTACGGTAAGTGGTTGCAAACTATTTATAGGGGCTGAATTAAAAAAATTATTTTAGTAACACTCAACTTAATGTGTTTGTTTAAATTGAGCCTGTATAAATTGTTTGCAACCACTTATCGTGAAAAAAAAAATATGAATTGGATTTAACTTTTTTTAGCAAACAATTTATATGGGATGAAATGAAAAGGGTCACGAAACACTAAAACACATTTTTTGAGATGTTGACAGTCATATATACTGTTGAAGTCAGAATTATTAGCCCCCCTGTTTATTTATTTTTCCCCAATTTCTGTTTAACGGAGAGATTTCTTCAACACATTTCTAAACATAATAGTTTTAATAACTCATTTCTAATAATGATTTATTTGATCTTTGCCATGATGACAGCACATAATATTTTACCAGATATTTTGCATTTATTTTTATTTATTTTAACTACTATAAAATAATTAAAAACTTTTGATTAAATTGTGCACACTGAAACAATTTAAGGGTGGCTCACTGGAAGGGCAAAACATGTGCCGCTGCGTAAAACATATGCTGGAATAGTTGGTGGTTCATTCCGCTGTGGTGACCTCTGAAATGAATGAATGAAACAATGTAACAATAATGCTAAAAATGTATTTAATTAACTAATTTGATATTCTAGAACATTAATATAACACTATGCAAAAGAACTTGAGCTATTAAAAAAATATTGCTTAGATTATTAATAAACAATTTATTTGATTGTTTGTTTGTTTGTTTGTTTGTTTAAATTCAGCTTGTATAAATTGTTTGCAACCACTTACTGTACAAAATATGAATTGGATTTAACTTTTTTTTTTGCAAACAATTTATATGGGATGAAATGAAAGGGTCACAAAACACTAAAACCCATTTTTTGAGATGTTGACAGTCATGTATACTGTTGAAGTCAGAATTATTAGCCCCCCTGTTTATTTTTTTTCCCCAATTTCTGTTTAACGGAGAGATTTCTTCAACACATTTCTAAACATAATAGTTTAATAACTCATTTCTAATAATGATTTATTTGATCTTTGCCATGATGACAGTAAATAATATTTCACTAGATATTTTCAAGACACTTCTATACAGCTTAAAGAGACATTTAAAGTCTTAACTAGGTTAATTAGGTTACTAGGCAGGTTAGGGTAATTAGGCAAGTTATTGTATAACGATGGTTTGTTCTGTAGACTAAAGAAAAATATAGCTTATAAAGGGGCTAATAATATTGACCTTAAAATTGTTTTTAAAAAATTTGCCAGCCAAAACACAACAAATAAGACTTTCCCTAGAAGAAAAAATATTATCAGACATACTGTGAAAAGCTCCCTGCTCTGTTAAACGTCATTTGGGAATATTTAAAAAAGAAGAAAAAAATCAGAGGGGGGTTAATAATTCTGACTTTAACTGTATATATCCCATGTTGCTTAGACACTATTATTAGGACACATGTATTTAGCTAAAACATGAAAATTTGGTTGCTTCTGCGTTTAGAGCAAATTCGTTCTCCTGGTTTGAAAACAAATGTTGAAGCTACATCACAGCGATGAGATCAATGTGTAAATTCCAGCGTAGAGATTGGCTGTCAATACCAGCCGGTCCAAAGTGATGTCTCTGGGATTCAGCATTAAAGACTTGGTTCGAACCAATCAGCGCGCTCTATTGTGTGAGAGGTGCAACTTAATTAATATGCATGATATAGCTTCGAAGACCTGTTACAGTGTTCGGAGAGATGCTGCATTGTGTTGCCAACCGTAATTAAAACAAGTAGTAGAAGAGGAATTGTTCAGAGACTTGGGTCATCCGTGTTCCATTTTTAAATATGGTAAAACAAAAGTTTTGTGTCCATTTCCCCGCAGTGAGAGCACAGCTAACGTGTGGGCCCACGTGTGTGGATTACAGTGGTCTGCTAACAGGCGACAAAAATATGTTTGTAAGAAACATTTTTAAGAGAGCTTTCCGCATCGGAAAATGGTGAAATCCGGATTTGCCACTAGTCGCCATTTAAAAAAGACGCGGCTCCAGTTAATGTGATTTCCTGTCTCTACGAATTTGGGAAGTGTGCGATCAGTTTTCTTTGTTTATGTTTATTCAGAGACAAAGTTAGTTAGTATTGTCAGCAGGACTCTCAGTTTTTAAAGGCATACCTTAGTCAAAATGTTTTAGTTACTAAGTTTACAGTAATATCAAATTGAATGTAATGTTCAAATTAGTTTGTTTAAATCCAGCCCATATTTTCAACCTTAAATTAATTCAATTAGTCATTTTTAGTGTGCCTTAAAAATAATTTAGTAAATTAAATGAATATTTTTTTCAGTGTTACATCTTATCTTCGAAGCAGGCATTAATTCGATATCACACGCACACAATCCAACATAATAAAGAGAGAGAGATTTCCCTCGCCGGCGTGTCTTAATGTAATCACAGATGCCATATTGAGCGTGAAGGCGTGTGTTGTGCCTCTGAATGCGTGTCAGTGACGAGATTAATCACGCTATATATCCAGTGCCCTCCATCTCTAGGCTAAAGAAGGCGTGTCGACTCTCATCCAGCAGCTCTATTGTCCCTGTGTGTGTGTGTGTAAATGTGTGTGTGTGGATGTGAGTGAGCGCCGGGCAGAGCTCGAGACATGGCAGCGGCGCCCCCGAGTCCGCGCACCGGGAGCCCGAAAGCGCAGCTGCCGCCCTGTTATTATGAAGGATACCTGGAGAAAAGAGGAGCTAAGGAGAAGGTAAGCGGCCATTGAGCCACGCTTGACACTTGGAATAT
>NC_079436.1:49748588-49781088 GCF_903798145.1 Danio aesculapii
TAGTTTTCTAAAAACAAGCCAAAAACCTCTTATTTTTCAGTTATTTTTTCTGACGGTGAAAACGAAACAATATTTAAAGAATTTTTTTTTTGACATTTGGACTAAAAAACAAGACAAACCACGTTAGAAAAGCTTTTTTTGAATTTTGATCATTCAATTTCTGCACTGCAGAAAATTAAACATTTCAATATCAGATTTTCCAATATCATGCAGCGCTAATATATATAAAAACCTGAGAATTTTTTTTTTTATATTATTTTTATTGGATCTCAGGCTATGTTTGTCTCCAGTACAATAAAAATATTAAATACAATATTGAAATGGAGGTGCTCTAATTTCTTAGTAGTAAGATCCTGAAAATATTATTTCATTGTCTTTTTAGGAAACAAATACATTTTTACACTAATATAAATAATACCTGACAATGAAATGTCTTTATTATGCTTGCTATTCATTAAATTGGTTGTATATCAAACTAAACATTATTCATAATATAAAATTGCTATAAAAACTTCCTTTTAATATCTTAAGTGTGTATGTGTTCATTTAACAATACACCACACAGACATGTAATATCATTTTAATGCCTTAAAATGTATTCAAATCTAATAGCAGATGGCACAAAAGGCCACATGCAAAATGAGTCACATCATATATTAAATGAGGGATTATTGAGTGGGGTTCAGGTGCTGTGTGGGTTTGTATGCGTGTGTAGGGGTGGGCCTCAGATTTAGGACAGCTGTGCTCCGGGTCGACGTGTGTGTGTGTCTCTGAGAGAGAGAGAGATGCCCTGGGGAGCTGTGAGCTGCCACTGAGATCAGAATTGAGCCAGACAGAAGAGAGAATTACAGACAGAAGAGCTGTAATCTATGCGGAGACCACTGCCATTTACTGCACTGCCGCTGTCAGAGATTTACTCAGTCAAAATGATGAGTTCAAGCCCTCGGTAGACATTAAACCAGTCAAGAGAATGACGATTTACTTTGGCGTTTATCTCTCAATAAAGTGCAATGATGTCAAACTATTATGCACATTGAGTACGACATGCAAAACTTGTATTTACGTAAGCCAACATAATATGCCTTCTTCATAAAATTCTTCCCAGAATGTGTCTTTATATATTACTTCATATACAGTGCTCAGCATATATGAGTACACCCCCTCACAAATCTCTCTTTTAAATTCAGATTTTTAACAGGAGCTATACAATATTATAATTGTGCATATACATTAGATTAGTCAGTACTAAAGCCAAATCTGCAGCTTATCTAACAAAACAACTTATGATAACGGTCCAGAAACTTGTACGCCCAAACATATATGTTATAGAAAAATATTAAATACAGATTTTAAAAAAGAGGGAAAATCAAGGAAAGCAAATTTTGCAATTTCTAAATATGTTTGGTGACTAAAATATTATTTTAATAAATATATCTGTTTAATAAATCTGTTTTGTTCAAATGCACCAAAATACATTGCCTATATTCACTGAGAAATGGATATAAATATTCATTTCAAAATGAGGTGTACTCAGTTATGTGCTGAGCACTGCACAGTGTATCGGAAAGTATCCAGAGCGCTTCACTTTTTTCACATTGTTTCTGTTACAGCCTTATTCCAAAATGGATTATATTCATTTATTTACTCAAATTCTACACACAATACTCCATAATGACAATGTGAAAAAAGATTTTTTTGAAATTGTTGCAAATTTATTTAAAAAAAAAAAAATCCTGAAAAAATCACATGTACATAAGTATTCACAGCCTTTGCCTTGAAGCTCTAAATTGAGCTCAGGTACATCGGTTTCCACTGATCATTCTTGAGATGTTTCAGCAGCTTCATTGTAGTTCACCTGTGGTAAATTCAGTTGATTGGACATTACTTGAAAGGCATACACCTATCTATATAAGGTCCCAGGGTTGACAGTGCATGTCAAAGCACAAACCAAGCAATGAAGACAAAGGATTGTCTATAGACCTCCGAGACAAGATTGTCTCGAGGCACAAGGCTGGGGAAGGTTACAGAAAAATTTCTGTTGCTCTGAAAGTTCCATTGAGCACAGTGGCCTCCATCATCCGTAAGTGGAAGATGTTTGGAACCACCAGGACTCTTCCTAGAGCTGGCCGGCCATCTAAGCTGAGTGATCGGGGGGAGAAGGGCCTTACTCAGGGAGGTGATCAATAGCCTGATGGTCCCTCTGTCTGAGCTCCAGCATTCTTCTGTGGAGAGAGGAGAACCTTACAGAAGGACAACCATCTGTGCAGCAATCCACCAATCAGGCCTGTATGGTAGAATGGCCAGACGAAAGCCACTCCCCACCTGAAATTTGCCAAAAGGCATCTGAAGGACTCTCAGACCATAAGAAACACAATTCTCTGGTCTGATGTGACAAATTGAACTCTTTGAAGTGAATGCCAGGCGTTACATTTGGAGAAAAGCAGGCATCGCTATTACCAGGCTAATACCATCCCTACAGTGAAGCATGGGGTGGCAGCATCATGCTGTGGGGATGTTTTCAGCAGCAGGAACTAGTCAGGATAGAGGGAAAGATGAATGCAGCAATGTACAGAGACCTCCTGAATGAAAACCTGCTTCAGGGTGCTCTTAACCTCAGACTGGCTCGACGGTTCGTCTTCCAGCAGAACAATGACCCAAAGCACACCCGCCAAAATATCAACGGAGTGGCTTCACAACAACTCGGTGAATGTTCTTGAGTGGCCCAGCCAGAGCCCAGACCTAAATCCTATTGAACATCTCTGAAAAGATCTGAAAATGGCTGTACACCTGATAGAGCTTGAGAGGTACTGCAAAGTGGAATGGGCTAAAATTCCCAAAGACAGGTGTGCCAAGCTTATGGCATCATATTAAAAAGACTTGAGGCTGTAATTGCTGCCAAAGGTGCATCAACAAAGTATTGAGCAAAGGCTGTTAATACTGATGTACATGTGATTATTCAGGTTTTTTATTGTTATAAATTTCAACAATTTAAAAACTCTTTTTTCATATTGTCATTATAGGGTATTGTGTGTAGAATTTTAAGGAAATAAATAAATTTAATCCATTTTGGAATAAGGGAGTAACAAAAAATGTGGAAAAAGTGAAGCGCTATAAATACTTTCCAGATGCACTGTAACTAATATTAAAGCAGTCTGTTGTCTTTAAAGACTGTTTTTTTTTTTTCAACATAACATAATAAAAAAAAACTGTATACAACTAGGGTCTGCTTGTTTTGACACGTTATTGTAAAAAAATATGTGGCTAAGAATTAACTCATTTGAATTAGTCTTTTGATGGGGCAAGTACTTTTTTCTGCTATATAGGTCTGAAATTTTATTCTTGATCGTCTTAAAGTTGACTTGGTGAAAACTGCATAAACCCTGCACACAAATCGACTGTGTGGAACCAGCATTTTTTTTTCAGTATGTAGCAGATTAAAGCCTTTAGACAATGATGGAGAGGAAGAGATTTTTAACTTCCAGACGCACCATGGCAGTCTGATATTCATGATACGTCACCTTCATGATGTGTCAGCTTGTTCTGAAAACATTGCTTTTGTTCTCTGTCGATGCATGTCGCTCGACGCTTGTGGACCTGTTTATGTGGAAACACACTGTACTTCTACAACAACCCGAAGGACACACATGTAAGTTTGTCTGCCCATAACACTTGTTTATATTCAATCCTCTGTCAGTCTATGAAGCATTGGGACTCTAGGCCTGTAAAGAAAGAAATTTGTGCGTGCACATCTAAGCAAACCTTGAAGGCTGGTCCTCGATCAAGCCAAACAAATTAGAGACCGAAGTAAACGGATTCGGCACACTGCCACTGTAACTCCCAAAAGACAATTTAATTAGGTAACATTTCGACCACAGGAAATACAAGAGAACCCTACTCGGGGGGGACAAAAAATGACCAAAAACATTTAAGCTAATATATGTTCCGTAAACACAAGTTTAGCCATTTTTACATATTTTTTCAAGATACATTTCAAACATATGTATTTAATGTCCTGTGAAATACTTTGAAATGTGCATGTTTGACGTAATCTCAACTGAAATATAAAGAGGGGGGGGGGCATGGTGTAGCTCCTCCCCTTTAAAAAAAAAACAGCCAATAGCGCTTTGCTTTATCACCACTCTGCCAGTGAGAGTGGTTGAGCTGAAGCGCATCAAATGAGAAGCATCTTAAAGGGGGCGTGGCCTGTCATACTTGAGAGCTTTGATTGGTCACCATTTGATGAGAAACTGTAGGTATGAGGTGACGTGATAAAACCGCTGATCCATTTAGGCGAAAGTGACTAACTACAAGCTTTACATGTTTATATGATTTTATTTCAGAATCAGAAAGAGCTTTATTGCCAGGTATGTTCACACATACGAGGAATTTGTTTTCGTGACAGAGCTTCTACTGTGCAACAGCATTACAGAGACAGGACAAAAAACAGATAATAAATATATTAAAAAAAAAAATAGAAGTAGTGAGTGCAAATATACAAATTGACAAGTGTATGTACGTGTTTTATATACAACGTTATATGTGCAGCTGTTATGTGCAAATTGGCATGTAAAGTGTGTTGATAAATAAGTGAATAAGTGTATAAAGTGTATAGCAAGTCGTGATGTTGGTTCCGCAATTATTATCATCAAGTGTTCATGAGATTGGATTGCTGAGAGAAGAAGAACTGTTTTTGTGTCGGGCTGTTCTGGTGCGCAGTGCTCTGTAGCGTCGACCAGAAGGTAAAAGTTCAAAGAGGCAGTGTGCTGGGTGTGAGGGGTCCAGAGTGATTTGGCAGCCCTTCTGCTCGCTCTGGATTTTTGGGGAGTAGGAAGGGTGATTTTGTTCTAAATGCGAATTTTTTTGGCTCTTGTTTTAGTGCGCACTAGTTTATAGATGTCCTAAAAATTAACAGTACTGATTCTAACATCTAAAACACTTATTTTAATTTCATGGTAGCTTTAAGGCTATTATTGACTGATTTGAAAGAAAATATAAAATATAATGTAAAAATCCTAAATTTTGGACTCTAACTGTTGCTCTGAGTATTTTCTGAGTATAAAGCATTTAGCACTAAAATTAGCTCTTAAATCTGTAGCTGGATTTCCATCTTAAAGCGAATGTGAATCTTTTAAGGTGCGAATCTTTTTAAATGTTGTAGTCAAGTTGATAAAGCAGCTGACTGTAGTATTGTTAGTTAGCAACTGTAAACAAGGCAAGCATAATGAAGAGCGCTTTATTGGGCGAATGCCATCTCCCATTAATTGCATCAACCCTTTTCCTCTCAATCAAGCACAAAACTTTTTTTTTTTTTCCAATTAAGGGATTTTTATTCAGAATTTGGTGTTTTCCGTTACTCGTTTTCACATGCAATACTTCAAATGCTCTCCAAAAATGACTGTTTCAGGCGATTTACTGTGAAAAGAAAATATTTTCAATACGTTTGACCACAATGAGCTTTTATAAAGCTGTCAAACTTGATCATAAAGCCATCATATATGGTAAAAAAAAGCTTCAAATATAATTTTACCTTATTAAAAAATCCAAAATCAAAACAAAAAGTGCTCAGGAGTAGCTTAATTAATGTGTCGGTGCTGTTTGGATCAAGGATTCAACTCAGCAATCATTAAAAAAAAAATACACCCAGGGCTATTGGTTTTTTTAGTCGGGCTACCAAAATCCATCTACACCAGGGGTGGGGCAAACTGCAGGGGAAGAGAGTGGGGGATCCTGGAGGGGCCGGTGTTCCTGCACCGTTTAGCTCCAACTCTAATCAAGCTGTAGATTTCTAGTGATCTTAAAGACACTAATAAGCATGTTCATGTGTGTTTGTTTAGTGTTGCAGCTAAACTATGCAGGACACCGGCCCTCCAGGACCGAGTTTGCCCACCCCTGATCTACACTGTGCTCGAGAGGCTATCTTGAAAACCCATCAGGCATGGTGTATAGATTTTAGTAGCCCAACTGAAACAACAGTAGCCTTGGGACTTCGGGCTACCAGATTTTGCAAGCCCTGATATTAAATATACACAGAACACGCCTTAGTCTTTTTATTAATCAGGGGTCACCACAGCAGAATGAACCGCCAACTGTTCCAGCATATGTTTTATACAGCGGATGCCTTTCCAGCTGCAACCCATCACTGGGAAACATCCATACACACTCATTCACACACTTACACTACGGCCAATTTAGCCTACCCAATTCACCTATAGCGCATGTCTTTGGACTTGTGGGGGAAACCGGAGCATCTGGAGGGAAACCCACACGAACATGGGGAGAACATGCAAACTCCACACAGAAATGCCAACTGACCCAGCTGAGGCTCGAACCAGCGATTTTCTTGCTGTGAGTCGATCTTGCTACCCACTGCGCCACCATGACGCCCCACACTTAAATTATCAAACTAATTTGTATCTTGGATGTGATAATATTTTTGGCCCAGCACTAATAATTTAGTAGTCATGCTGACATCATCCATAGCAACAAGGTCAACCCTGTCCTCTTTAGTAAATATTGTTCCTCAGCAGCTTTGTGACCATCACTACTTTTACTGCCGGTATTTAGGAGAACTCTTAGTGAAACATTTTTGTACAGTAAATATATAGGCCCAGATCTATAATGACACTTTTCTATAACCCTTCTCAAGATTGAAGTCCATCATAAGGTTATCTGATCTCTGAACGAGTGCACTCAACTGTGGAGAGCAGATGGCGGAAGAGTCAGGCCGGCCGGTTTTATCAGACTTCACTTAATTGAGGTTTCACTATTGATTTTCGTTCTGAAGCCATCAAGATAGCACTTTCAGCTCTATAACCTCTGCTGTGGATGAACTAGTCTATCTAGAAGTCTACAAAGTAGAGATATGCAAAGAATCGCACTATGTGGAAACCTAATATTTGCATGGATGCTCATGGAAAGTAATCATCTGCTATATTTACGCAGTGTGTGTTTGTATTGTTGTGATCAATATTTTAGGTGAACCGTTTCTTTTAAAAGTCGCTGTGTATGTGTGTGTATTTTTTGATTAGTATGTGGAGAAGCTGGATCTCAGTGGCTTCGTGTCTTGATCGATGACCCGAGTCGTGACAGGAATCTGGAAGCAGCTCGACTGAACCTGCGCATGAAGGATGGAGAAATCAAGCTCACTGTGAGTATCAGATGTGCTGTCAGCACACACATTTCACAGATCAGGCATACTAAATGGCAAGACCTCCTGGAAATAAGCTTAAAGGGTTCGTTCACCCTAAAATGTCAATTCTGTGATCAATTACACACTCATGTTGTTTAAAGCAAACTGTTAAACATATATACTCGTGAATGTCCTATTTTAATGTTATCAGACAATAATCTTCATCTGGAGAGACTTTAAATGAAATGGTTTTAAGTGTGAATCCTTTCAGAATTGTATAAGTTTTATCAAAAGTAAACCTTAAACTGTTTTAAATTTTCTTCTTATTATTATTTATGTATTTTATCTTATGTATCATTTATTGCTGGTGAGGACTTTTCATTGTTAAATATTTTTTAAATTTATAGGAAAGTGATATTTATAAGATGTGAGTAAACTTGATCTGTTGTGTGGTGTTTTTTTTTTGCCCTGACCTAGCAGGTGAAGCTGATATGCTAATAAACTCTCTCTCTCTCATGTTGTTCCCATTTCCTGAAACCTTTGTTCATCTTCTGACACAAATTAGGTATTTAGATGAAATCCTGAGTTCTCTCAAACTCCATAGACAGAAAAATAGCCAAAAACTTTTGTCAAAGCATTCCATGTGACTTCAGTGGTTCATCTGTAATCATACGAAGCTCCAAGAACAGTTTTGCACACCATGAAAACTGTAAAGCAGCTTTGTTGATCAACAACGATGTCTGCATCCATTTATTTTTGTGCACCATTTTGAAGTATTGCATAAAAATGCCTAATGGTAACACTATGATGTGCATGACGTCTGAAAAAAATAGCATAAAAATTGTATGTGCACACCTGAGTAGCATCTGACAAGAAAAAAATGTGAATAAACTAAGATGCTAACACATTTTCTGAATAAATTTCATGCGCATCAAAAAAAAAGTGATTTTAGATTTAACCAATTATCTAATAACATAAATGAGTGCAATGCAACAGCAGACCAGTGGTGCCCAAACTTGATCCTGGAGGGCCGGTGTCCTGCAAAGTTTAGCTCCAACTTGCCTCAACAACCCTGCATGGATGTTTCTAGATAGCCTAGTAAGAAGCTTGACTGGTTAGCACAGGTGTGTCGGAATGGTGGTTGGAATTAAACTTTGCAGGACACCGGCCCTCCAGGACCGAGTTTGGCCACCCCTGGCATAGACAAACCTGCTGACCAACCACATTGCGCCACATCTGAAATGTTGTTTTGGTCATTCTTGTTTCCTCCAGAACTGTCTAGACCAAGGTTGCCCAAACTCAGTCCTGGAGGGTCGGTGTCCTGCTCATTTTTCTTCCAACCTCTATTAGACACACCTGAACCAACTAATCAAACTCTTCCTACAGTAGGTTTACTATAAACTTCCATGCAGTTGTGTTGAAGTAAGTTAGAGCTAAACTATGCAGGACACTAGCCCTCCAGGACTGAGTTTGGGCACCCCTGGTCTAGATCGTCTACCTTATGCTTTCATACCAATTCAATTTAATTTGTTTATTGTCGTGTGTAAGGAAACCCGTTTCCCTGTACAATGAAATTCATATTTTGCCATCCATAGTGAAGTCATCACATAACATACACATATATACACAGAAGTGATAGAACTATGAAATGTAAAGGTATATAAATATCAATGAATGTAAAAATATATAATACTGATTGTAGAGTAATGTAAACAGATGTAAACAATGTATAGTTAAAATTGTGCTTATTATGCAAAAAAAAGTGCCTAGTGCAATTGGCTTATGTTCAAACAACAGTATAATGGCCGGAGCACATTGAGTGCAATTGTGTGCATTAATAGTGCAATCTGGATGGAGAATACAGTGTGCTACTGAGCAGAAAATGAAACCGTTTAAAAGTCTGATAGCTGATGGGATAAAAAAGTTCTTGAGGCTGGCAGTCCTGCATCTCACACTCCTATACCTCCGCCCTGAGGGTAGGAGTGTGAATAATCTGTGTTGTGGGTCTGTGGGGTCTTTCAGGATGGAGGCAGTTCTCTTGTGGACTCTGCGATAGTAGAGAAACATTTACCATTCATTTCATCCTCTGAAGCACAAGTCATTAATTAGAAAAAAGAAAATAGACACTCTTCTACCACAGCAAATCACACTTTTCTTTTTGATTTTCCCACCATTTTATCAGAAAGTGATGATTTAGTTCGATTTGACGCATTGGATGGAGCAGTGCTTTATTTGCATGTTATATGCATTATTAAGTGAAATATTCTTGTTTTAAGTTGCATATTTGAATTGACAAATAGCTAATGTCTTCGCCTCACTTGACATTTTCTATGGGCAGTATGGTGCTTGTGTGTTGCACTATTGACTCTAATGGCAAATACATTGTATTACCTGTAGTAAACACCCACCCCAACCCGACATAAAGGGAGAATAGAAGACCACCTTATGTTTTTTTAGTAGTCAAAAGTCAGTCAGCTTTATTGTCAGTTTAACCACATGGACAGGACATACAGAGAATTGAAATTGCGTTTCTCTCAAACCCTGCATAACAGATAATTTAATACCAAAAGTAGAATTTTAAAGAAAAAATGCAATTAATACACTTACATGTAATTACAAACATATAAGTAAAAAAAAAAATTGTATACAATAAAATTACAGTTAAGGTCACACGCCAGTTGTGGAGTTGTGCAGATGCAAACCATATATAGTGCAAGAAGCTTGTAAATATGATAAATGTAATAAAATGACGGTGTAGTGTGTACACAGTATATTTTCGAAGTTATGAAGCATGCTCAGATGTGTTTTTTAATATGTTGTTGAGTGATTTTGTTTGTACGTGTTTTTTTTTATTTGCATTTTGAAGCTTCGTGTGATTACAGTTGAATCACTGAAGTCCCAGTTTGGTCTTTTTCTCGTCTTGAGACCATTGCTGTCTATGGAGGATTTAAGAGAGCTCTCGGATATCATCTAAAATATCGTAATTTGTGTTAGAAAGATGAATGAAGATCTGAAACAACATGAGGGTGAATGAATAATATACAACATTCATTTTGGGTGAACTAACCCTTTAAATCTGATTTCTTGCACTCATTCGGCATTGCTATATTAACAAATCTGGCAGTTTCACTTTTCAAACAAACTTCTACGTGGAATTGACCTATCTGTAAGTTTGCAGATGAGCCAATAGCATTAGTATCACGTGCACAGGGGCCAGAACTTATTTTTAGGTTTCAGCGACAAGAGAGACATCTAAAGATCCAAAGCTGTCAATGGTTTGCAGGTGTTTGTGCTAAAAGATGGTAAAAGAATGAGCCTGGGTACTTCCCTGTTGGAGAAAAAACTGCATACTGGTTAGGTAGGCTTTGACACATTTTTGCAGGTTTAAGATGGATATTACTGGTCTGAGATAGTTTAAGCTGGTTCTGTCCAATACATGACGAGCAAAGAACCAGCTTTAATTAGCTCATGACCAGCAAAAATAAACTTGAACCCAGCAACCATAGATTAAAATGTACATTAAAAACCATATGAAGATGTTTTTTTTTTTTTTCAACAGGCTTAAACTGGTTCTAGGTATCCTGAGAGGATGGGCAATTTACTTATTTTATTCCACTTCCTAAACCAAAAAAAAGACACCCAGTGGTTGAATAGGTATTGCATTCCTGGGTCAAAACATCGCAAGCGCAGGTTGCCATATTGAGGACAAACAGGAGCGAGCAATGGAGTCTAAAGGCTGATTTAAGGCTGATTTAAATCGTGTTCTAAATAAAAGCAACGACAAGCAATAGAAATACCAACTGGCGCAGCCAGGACTCAAACCAGAGCCTTTTTGCTGTGAGGCAACAGTGCCAAGCACTGAGCCCCACACACCACATGAAATAATAACAACAAAAACAAAATGATAATAACAACAATAGAATCTAAATGATGGCTAAATAGAAGTTAAACAATATAAAATAAACACAAACATAAAATATCTAAACTAAAGCATTTCAATATAGAATATGTGGCTGTAGAAAAAAGTACAAAGCCTCATACTCTATATTAAAAGTCTTTAAATATTTTTAATAAGACCCCCACAATGTAAGAGGTGATCATTCTGTGTCCAAAATGAATGAAAATCATCTCGGGTCAAGGTTTTCACACTGACCATTATAGTCGTGAGATAGTTTGCAAGTTTGTTTATGAAAGTTAGCAACAGTAACTAATGGGGCGGGGCTTACTGCAACAGATTAGAGAGAGTTTCGCTCTCACAGGTCATCATATTCCATCATATATCTGTGTTTACACTCAGCACATGAGATTCCAGTGATAACACTTACAGAATTTAGACAGAAACGGCTCCAGGTCATTTTTGCTGAGGTTGAGCATACACTGTCTATTACAATCAGTTTCTGTTCAGGAAACTCTTGGTTTTTCCTCTGCATTCAGAATCAGAGGTCTGCTAGAGGGACCGTACAGAGACTTCCAGCACAAAACACTGCCTGACTGATACTGTACTTTGATACTTCCTCTGACAAACCCCTTGCATACCACAGAGGAATGAGTAGATAAATGTTCGGTGAAAACCTTATACATAAATTCCAGTGTACTTGGAACTGGGTAGACAAACTTTGCATTGGATAATAAGAAATATGAAGATTGTATGTTAGATGCCTGTATGAATGTAATGTAATGCATATTTTTAGGTTTGCATCAAAGTATACACTGTAAATGAGTAATATCACATGAGCACCGGTGCGATTAGGCTGTATAATGGCACTGCCGAGTGCCTTAGTGTCCTACCATTGACGATACAGCCATATCGCGCTGCTACGAGTGTGATATTGCGTTTGCAACAGTTCGACGGCATAATCATGTATATAAAAAAGAAAATCAAACACTGAGAGTCTAAAAATCCTTTTGTGCAAGGAACTACTTTCGCTATTCATTCACAGCTGATGTCAGAACAGCAGAAACCTTTTAAACAGTTTGAATGATTCTCTAGCGTAATGTCTAAAGTGATGACAAAACAGGTGATTTTGTTTACATTTTAAGATTAAAAGGCTGAACGGCATGACATGCCATCAGTATACAGAGATTTCCCAGTATTTTACTCTTGCAATTGGAAGATCACAATAATTAACCCTAACAAGCCAAAGCAAACACTAGCAGATTACTATGGTACACAGCACTACAACATACAAAAGAGAGATCGACTTAGAATGCCACTTCACTGTTTTATAATCATTTTCAGCTGTAGTTTTTCTCCTCTAAAAACTTATTATGTAGTCTCTGTCGCCATCTTGTGGCGCAACCATCTTTGCTCTGCTCAGTAAGACAGGCTGAAGGCCGCCAATCTCAGAAATGAAAATATTTAAAACAGCCATTATCCTTAAAAGTAAACTGCATAGTTGCAATCTAAACAACTACATTCTCACCTCAGAAAGCCTCAAAAGTACATTGTTGTCCAACAGCTGCAATATTTGTCAAACTGTAGTGAGTCTATTGATCTGCTGTCACTCTATGTGGGTGGAGTATTACACAAAGTGAAGAGGCTGTACGAGTGCTGTTATTGCAGAATATTGCACAGCTATCAGCCAATCAGATTTGAGAACAATTTCTGTTAATTAACATGTTTTCGTATTTTGTGATTCACAGGCATTTTCTATTTACAGTTGTGAATTGCATTATGGGAGTTTTATTTATGCTCTGTCCATGTTTGATCTTGAAAATTCAACTCTGAAGTTTTAACAGTGACATTTATTGACATTTTAGTCGTTTGAGGCAAGATATTGTATAAAGGGCACCTATTTTACCCCCTTTTTCAAGACTTCAGATAAGTCTTTTGTCTCCAGAATGTGTCTGTAAAGTTTCAGCTCAAAACACACCTCAGATTATTATTATACCTTTCAGAATACTGGACAATTTTTTTCTCTGAACGCATTGCAGCTGTTTTGTTGCCTGTGCCTTTAATGCAAGATCTCCCCACCCACCGTTCCCATGTGCCTGTCAGAGTGTCTCCGTATCTGGCTGTGTCAGATAAACAGCACAGTGACAGACATGAAGCAGATCTTGGTTAATGTAAAATACTGCAGAAAGAACTTTCCCAATGATTATTTGATGTATTTGTTGTGGAGTTGATTCAAGCCTTTCTGCAACGATGAGTCACACACACAATGTCATTACGAAGTTCCCACACAGCGGGTATATTTAAAATTTGCACTGTTATTGCAAATGTGACAGTATACACGTTAATATCCACTGCTGTATGGATATCCGTTATGTTAATGTACAAATGTACCTGATTTAACATCCACAAACCGGGATTGAAGCATCTTCCTTTACTGTAATTGTACGGACATGCGGCTGTGGTTATAAAGATGGTAAAAATTCATTACAAACATGCACTGTTTTAGAAACATTTTAAACTTGTAAAACTCATTCTTGATCACATTTGATGATCACAGAGAGCTGAACAGATCTTTAATCCCAGTTGCTTTGCGCACGATCCTGTCTTGTTGATTATAATTATACCATTATTACGGAGACATGTTAATATGCGGCTGTCAATCAATTCGTGGGCAGGAAACCGCACTCCTACGTCACGTTGTGGTCAGCCTCAAAATGGGAGAGATTTGAATCCTATTTTAACATCAGGACATTTTTAAAAAGAGACCTATTGTCTTTATTTACTCCAAAATGACTGTGGACACACTATACATACACATAGTTCTGTTCCAAACAGCTTCCAAAAGATGATTTTCATCATAGGTGCCCTTTAAGAAATAATGTATAGAGAAATAAGTCCTGTGAAATAACAGAAAATTTACTGGCAGGCTTATTACCAGGGTTTTGTATCGTAAATTGCAACACAAATTTCAACATCTAAAAGCTTTGGATAAAAGATCAAGGATATTATAAAGCATAATTAAGTGAAGTAAAAAGAACATGAATTACAAAATAGAGAAAACTGGTAATTTACAGGTATTTTTACAGTGTAGTTACCATTAATTTATAATCCCTGTCAACATCTCTTTGTGTTTCCTCATAGGCACCAAGTCTGGAGGCACGTGAACTGTGGAACGGTTTCCTGTACTCTGTGGTAGATGTAAGTATATGTGTGTTCTTAGTTTAACTCTTAGTTTTATTGATGCATATTTGTGAGAGAGGTTAGAGTATCAAATACAAAGAATCACAAGATATCAATTAACATTAGTATATTAGTTCACATTAGTTTACATGTTCTTCCTCTCTGATCAAAAATTCTTGCATTAAAATCATATTTAAGGCAAAAAACACACAGACAAAAAATATCTATATAGTTGAAGTCAGAATTATTAGCCCCCATGAATTATTAGCCTCCCTGTTTATGTTTTTCTTCCCCAATTTCTGTTTAACGGAGAGAAGATTTTTTTCAACACATTTCTAATCATAATAGGTTTTAATAACTTATTTCTCATAACTGATTTATTTAGTCTTTGTCATGATGAGTAGTAAATAATATTTTCCCAGATATTTTCAAAGACACTTCTCATACAGCTTTGCAAGACAATGAAAGGCTTAACTAAGTGATTAGTTTAAATAGCAGGTTAGGGTAATTAGGCAAGTTATAGTGAAAACGATGGTTTGTTCTGTAGACTATCGAAAAATATATAGCTTAAAGGGGCTCATATAGTTGATCTTAAAATGTTTTTTTTTAAATAAAAACTGCTTTTATTCTATGCCGATATAAACAAATAAGGACTTTCTCCAGAAGGAAAAATAGTATCAGACCCTGTGAAAATTTCCATTGCTCTGTTAAACATAATGTTGGGAAAGTATTTAAAAAAAGAAAAAAAAAATCAAAGGAGGGCTAATCATTCTGACTATAACTGTATATATATAATAATAATAATAATAGGATAAATACATTTACATAATAAATTAAACGCATATTGGGTCATACAGCATACAGAAAAATATACAATTACAAATACTATAGTACAAATATTATAAAGATGCATATTTCCTTTGTACTCTCCATTTATAAATAAGCCAAACGCAAGGAAAAATGGTCAGGTACAGTTTTTTTCTGTCTTTCTCATCATTTTGTCAAATCTTATTGTTTTATTAATATTTGTTTTAAATGTGAGAGGAAGGGTTTCCAAATAGTCCTAAAAAAGAAATCTAAATGTGTGTTTTTAAGCATAAGTAAACTTGTTGTGTATTCTTCTTAGTCTCACAGAGGAGTTTAAACCCTACTTTAAAAAGCGGCAAATGCTGGCTTACCGCTCCTGTGCTTTTCCCAGAGTTATTGTACACTAGAATCAGGTCAACTCTGCATGTCAATAAATAGTCCAGAACAATGAATCTCAGTCAGCCGTGTACTGTTATGCACGCAGTCGTGAATAATACTGTTGTTTGAGTTTGGTAATCAGATCTGAGACCTTTGAACTACAGGAGGTTATGACCGGTTTCCAAGAATGCCATTTCTTTCTGTTTAGGAAGGATTTGGTTGCATTTTCACTTTTCTTTGTGTATCTTAAGAAGGAGTTTGGTCGAGATGCTGATATATACTAACATTTAAAGGGGTTTTATATGCTTTTTACTCTTACGCATATCTATTTGCTCAGAAAACTGTAGAGGGAGTTTAAATGACAAGACTTGACTGACAAGACACATGCAGATGTTTTTGTTTGTTTTTGCCAGAGTAACGAAGGAAAAAAAAACATGCATTTAAAAAATGTCTGTAAGAATGTTGTTTCTTTCTGTTTAAGAAGGATTTTCGTTGCATTTTCATTTTCTTTTGTGTATCTTGAAGGAGTTTGGTCAAGATGCAGACATATACTAACATATAAAGGGGTCCTATTATGCTTTTTTTACTCTTGCACATGTCGTTTGCTCAGAACACTGTATATCATTTCTTTCTGTTAAGGAAGGATTTGGTTGCATTTTCACTTTTCTTTGTGTATCTTAAGAAGGAGTTTGGTCGAGATGCTGATATATACTAACATTTAAAGGGGTTTTATTATGCTTTTTACTCTTGCGCATATCTATTGCTCAGAAAACTGTATATAGGGAGTTTAAGCTGACAAGACTTGACTGACAAGACACATGCAGATGTTTGTGTTGTTTTTGCCAGAGTAACGAAGGAAAACAAAAAACATGCGTTTAAAAAAAATGTCTGCAAGAATGCCAGCTCTTTCTGTTTAAGAAGGATTTGCATTGCATTTTCATTTTCTTTTGTGTATCTTGGAGTTTGGTCAAGATGCAGACATATACTAACATATAAAGGGGTCCTATTATGCTTTTTACTCTTGCACATGTCTGTTTGCTCAGAAAACTGTTTTATCAGGAGTTTGAACTGACAAGATTTGACTGACAGGACACATGCAGATGTTTGCTTATTTTTGCCAGAGTACTCAAGGCACGAAAATGATGTATTTAAAGGAGTTTCCAAGAATGTTGTTTCTTTCGTTTACGGAATGATTTAGTTGCATTTTCATTGTCCTTTTGTGTATCTTGGGAAGGAATTGGTCGAGATGCTGACATATACTATAAAATAACATTTAAAGAGATCCTATTATGCCTCTTACCTTTATGCATGTCTGTTTGCTCAGAAAACTGTATATCAGGAGTTTGAACTGACAAGACATGCAGATGTTTTGTTTGTTTTTGCCAGAGTAACCAAGGCACAAGCTATCTATAATACACCCACTAAAAGACAGAAAATATTACAAATTGTATTGTACATAATTAACATTAGCAAAGTACTCAATTATATTATTGAAATTAATATAAACAGAAAATTATATTTATGCCTTTACAGGGGTAAAGTAATCTGTGCGCACAGATTTCGTGTGGGCCAATATGAGGTACAATTTTCAGACACCTGCTACATCTTGAAAAAGATTTTTATTTCTTAAGTATTTAAATAAAGAAATATATTTAAAAAATCTGTATCCCTTTAAGGATACACTACCAAACAGCCTTGTTAACTTTTATTTAGCCACCCTAATTACCTACGTCTAAGTTTTATTTTATAACGTTTTCAGCTTATTCTAGAAATAATTCTGTCACCAAACGTTTAAAGTAATACTTTGATTCAATAAGGATGCAATCAGTAAATAAACTAGCATTAAAGGTGCTTGTAAGTTTTTGACTCTTCTAAAGCTTAAAAAGACCATAATATGGTTTGGAGATTTTCTTGAAAAATCACAACGAGTCAATGAACAAAACAACAATGACAACATAGTTTGCGAGTGACAAAAAACATAAAGAAATAAAATAGATAAATGAAGTCTCTAAAGAATCCCAGTTGAGTGGCTGGTTTGTTCATTCCAGATATTCGAGAAATAACTCCAGACACTAAATACATTTTTGATGGAATGAGTCCTCAGAAATCTCAGTCTTTCTATCTGTATTACTGAAATCATGTCTGCAATCCACATTTGTTATTGAAGGGGGGTGAAGTATGACTTCCCAATGCCGAGCAGGGGGGGGGGGACTTTTAGAGACAGACCATTTAGAAACAGGTGATTAATAACTATATGAACTATGATCTCATACAGCCCCCCACCCCCTCACCCCCAACCCACTTTAAAATGTCCGCTACGCCCCTGCTTTTAGCCACAATCATACCTAAGACAAAGACTGCTGGAGTCCATCTGGGAGATGAGAAATGTGTGTATGAATATCTTAAAAATAGCAAGTTCTGCATCAGGTGGTAAAGATTTACTATAAGCCTTGGAATACCAATCAAATATGCTTGCCCAAAATTATTAAGCAAAGGACAAAACTAGAAAGCATGAGAAGTCGTGTCTTCTGTCACTTTGGCACCTGTTACATAATGTAATACGGAGGGAAACATTTTATACCACTTGGCTTTAGTATGATGGAAAGCGATGGACAACCTTTAAATTGGACCAATCTCACCCTTCACTTAATCAAAAACCTATTTGAGTTTCTTTCTTCTATTGAACGCAAAAGAAGATATTTTGAATAATGTTGGAAACCTGTAACCATTGACTTCCATAGTATTTGTTTTCCCTAACATGGAAGTCAATAGTGACCGGTTTCTAACATTCTTCAAAATATCTTCTTTTGTGTTCAACAGGAATAAAGAAACTCAAAACACTTTGCAGGGAGAGTAAATAGTGAGTGTATTTAAATCTTTGCGTGAACTATCCCTTTAAGGATACACCTATGTTAAATACCTTATTAATTTTAATTTTGCACTGATAAATAACTACATCTAAATGTTTTTTGTTTTATTTTATACATTTTTTTAGCCTATTCTAGACTATGTTAAATGTAATATAGTTGAATATTATTCAATAAGCACATAAAATTAAAGTTGTTTGCTTTTCATTTGACATCAACTTTTTATATGTAATAAAATCTATTTATATTGATGTTTTTTGTTGGACTTTAGACATGCAGTAAAATGAATTGCCTTTCTCTCCATCATAAAACACGATCCGCCTACTAATAAGGTACATACAACCATCATATCCGCTAAACGACAGCAACTACTCTCGGTAATTCAGCTCATTGTTATTCAGTTTTCAAAGATAAAGAGATCAGAGTCCCTAAAATACGTCACAATTCAAGCATGCAAATCAGAGTGGACACATGCTTTTGCTCTGGGTTCCAGCTGGCGGTGCCCACCACACTCACCCTCCTGCCCGGGCAGCTGCACATGCTAAGAGAAGTGGTGGAGAAAGAAAAATGCGTCGAAAGGCACGTGCGTCTTCCAGAGCCCCGTCGTCCCCGCTTCCTCTCTGCCGCTGGTGGGGAAATACCTGCGTGAGTATCTGTTATACGAGCGAGTGTGTGTTAATGGAGAAGAGCACATTCTTGAGCCTGGTGTGTTTATCTAGTACTAAAACATCCCCGTTGCTGATGCTCTTTCAAAAACAGCGTAAATGTTTTATTTTTTTCCTTGCCTGATATAAATTCCATGCATTTAATTGTCAGTAAAATAATGGTAAACAACATCTCCTGCGTGTGCATGTAGTTTTATATGTCATTTCTGGGAACTGGAATAATATATGTGAAGGTTTAGTGTTTATACAGCGCTTTCGGTCTTTGTTTGGATTGTTTGTAGTTGTATTTTATGAGGTGAAGTGTGTGTGGTTTCGTTAATGTTTTATTTACAACTTCTCATCCATTTGGAGAACTGTGTTTGTTACTGAATCTTGTTTTAGAGGATTTCTCACAACCATAAAACGGAACCCAACTTTAATATACACACAGTTGAAGTCAGAATTATTAACCCTCCTGAATTATTAGCTCTCCTACATTTTTTTCCCTCAATTCTGTTTAATGGAAAGAAGATTTTATTCAACACATTTCTGAACATAATAATTTTAATAACTCATTTCTAATAACTGATTTATTTTATCTTTTATTTAGATTGACTAGATATTTTCAAGACACTTTTATACAGCTTAAAGTGACATTTAAGGCTTAACCAGTTAATTAGGTTAACTAGGCAGGTTAGGGTAATCAGGCAAGGTTACTGTATAAAGCTGTGGTCACACTAGGCTTTGTCTGTGCGAAATTCTGTCATACTGCGTTTCGAAAAGGGGTGGGATTAAAGAAGATGATTAGACATTAAAAAAGCCAGCGATTGCTCCATGTTTTATATTTCTGTCCAGAGAGGTCCTGTTTTGATCCTCGATTGGTCTCACGCAGTCAAGTGATGCGATTTCGCTGGTCAGAGTTCACCAAGCTTGAACTTTGCACCACAGCAACATGCGAAACTTGACGCATGACCTTGCGTTTCCGGTCCGATGCATTCGCGTGCGTATGAATGGAAGTCTATGGATGAAAAGTCAAGTGTGACCGCAGCTTAATGATGTTTGGTTCTGTAGACTATCGAAAAAAAAATATAGCTTAAAGGGGCTAATAATTTTGACCTTAAAAATGTTTTTTTTTTTTTAAATCCTTTTAATTCTAGCCGAAATGAAACAAATAAGACTTTCTCTAGAAGAAAGATATTATAGAGGAAATACTGTGAAAAATTCATTGCTGTGTTAAACATTCATTCAATCATTTTCTTTTCGGCTTTTCCCTTTATTAATCTGGGGTCGCCACAGCGGAATGAACCGGCAACTTATCCAGCACATGTTTTACGCATCGGATGCCCTTCCAGCTGCAACCCGTCATTGGGAAACATCCAAACACACTCATACACTACTGTCAATTAGCTTACATATACCACGTTTTTGGACTTGTGGGGGAAATCGGAGCACCCAGAGGAAACCACGTGAATGCATGCAAACTCCACACAGAAATGCCAACTGACCCAGTCGAGGCTCAAACCAGCGACCTTCTTGCTGTGAGGCGATCATGCTATCCGCTGCGCCACCGTGCTGCCCACTGAAACATTAATTGGGAATTATTTGAAAGAATTCACAGGGGTTCGAATAATTCTGACTTCAACTGTATATATTATTTGGTTGTGTAGTGTTTACATGGTCATTTCTATTTATATCTATATTTATATCTTCGAAAGTGTATTTTTATACTGCAGGTTTCATCAAGTCAAATTTAAGACTTTCGAAGACCATTTTAAGAATGTTATGAATGAGATTTTAGACTTATAAAGGGCTAAACACTAAGGATTTTTTGTAATGGCCTGGTGGGACCAATGGAATTGGGAAAAACCAAATGTAGTTATTTCTTAACCACATATTTTAATGTGTCAAAACGAAAACTCTAGTTATATAGACTTTTTTTTTCCTCAACATAATGTTTCTTTTTTTTATGTCAAGTTTATAATTGTTGCAAGTATATTTATTATGAAGAAAACTACATGAATATCAAAATATCTATTTGTTTGCTTTTGGTATAAAACCAGGATTAAAAATAGGAGTATAAATCCTAATCCTAATGTATTTCTTTTAGAATCCTTAAGTTTTATGCCCATTTATAGATATTATGTCCACTCACACTTTCTTCTGTAAATAGTTTTTGTGTAAATTGAAGATCATGTAAAGGGATATATTGCTGTTATTATCATCAGGAATTGTGTAATTGTTTTTTGTTTTCTTTTCCTGACTAGGGAATTAAATTTAAAAAATGTCTAACATCTCTTAAAATAAAAAAAAAATCTCTCTCTCTCTGTATATGTGTATCTATATATATCTATTATATATATATATATATATTATATAATATATATATTATGTGTATATATATTATATATATGTATATGTAGTATGTATGTGTGTATATATATATATATATATATATATATATATATATATGTGTATATATATATATATATGTATAGTATGTATGTATGTGTATATAGATATTATAGATATATATATATATAATATAATATTATATAATATATATATATATATATAATCTATACAACATATATATATATATATATATATATATATATATAACATATCATACATAATATATAGATATATATATACATATATACATACTATGTATATATATATAAATATATATATATATATATATGTAATATATACACATATAGATATATATATAGATATATATATTATATATACATAAATACATACATACATACATACTACATACATACATACATACATACATACATACATACATACATACATACATACATACATATATATATATATATCTATATATATAATATATTATTATATATATAATATATATTATATATATATATATATATATATATATATATATATATATATGTGTATATATATACATATATACATATATATATATATAGTGTATAATATACATATATATACATATATATATGTATATATATTTATATATATAATATATATATACACATACATACATATTATATTAATATATATATATATACATATATATATATATATATATATATATATATATTATATATAATATATATATATATATAGATAATATAGATATATATATTGTGTGTAGGTATATGTTATATTTAGAAAGATTGTTATTTATTATTCGTGTTGTAATAATTAAGATTATTAATATTTTTATCTACTGAGAGACCATTGCCCTATTTCTTATTATCCAAAGTGGAGCTAAAGCTGGAATAGCTGATGTTATTGTGTATATAGATATACTTGCCTTTATTATTCAAGCTGTGTGGTTATTGTTGTGGTTAAGGTATTATTTAAGGCTTCGTTGTCTATTGACCAGAATATACTGGACTCAATATGGTCGACAGGAATAGAGAGCTTCACTGTTTCTGTTTTACTGTTCAGAAGTATTTTTCCAATCATATGTTGCCCATCAGGATCTTTAAAAAGCATTTGGTTAAAGTTTTATTGAGCCATGAACCAAACCAGCCAGCTACAAGGTGAAATAAAGTATTACTATCTTTTATTGGAAGTTATTTATGAGCGAAAGGACAAAGGGTAACTAGTTAACTTTAATGAGGGAATGCACTACAATTAAGTTAAAATGTCAGAGATATAAAACTGTTTAGTACTTCTGCAGAAACTATAGTTTAATTAGCTTGTAAAGCATCAATATAAGTATATACTAATATTTCAGTATTTTGTGAGACCAGCTCTTGGAATGTTTGGTTCTTCATGGTATTGTCAGGGCTAATTTAATTAATGTGAAATGATATAATTCTTAGTTGCTACCAGAAACTGATGCGTTGATGTGATTTGTCTATATTGTTTGTCAGGTGTTTCAGGCCTGTGTCCCGTATTGAAGCCGAGGTGCCTGTTAGAAAGACATCCAGACTGTGGAAACATGCTGCTCCGACCAGGCCGAGACGGATCTTCACTCGCCTGTCACCACACGACAAGACCTGAATGGGTAAAACCACTTGAACATCTGTCTCTCTCTCAGTATGATTTATGTTGCAGAACATAATGTACCATTAAAAGGTCCCGTGAAGTGCTTTGAATCTTTTTTAGATGTTTGATGTAATCTCAGGGGTCGTTCTTGAATGAGATGAGTCCTCTCAGCAAGTGATTTGTTCATTCAGTTGGAGTGGAAGATTCATTCCTTTTTCCAGTCCTCTATCGGGTTTGAGTCATTCGTTCATCACATGAAAGACAGAAGCCAATCATATGCAGTCCATCTCTTGTTTTCTCAGGTTTTGAGTCATCTCTTTACATGCTGTCACGTGATGAACGAATGACTCCAAAGGAGAACTAATCAGACGTTGGTTAAGCTGATGTAGGACTGTCAGTAGCTATGTTTCCATCCAAAAATGCGAATGAACTTCATGCGCAAAACTGGATTATCGCATTAAAGATGTGCGAATAAAGCAGTGTTTCCATCCAACGGGTTAAATCGAACAAAATCGTCACTTCCTGATTAACTGGCGTCAAATATCAACAGTAAAAACTGAATTTACTGCGCTAGGAGAAGCTGCGTCAATCTTTTCCTCATCTAATAAATGACTTGCGCCTCAGAAGGCAATCCTGACACGCAGTGAACATGCAGTGGCGTTTGAAGGTGTTAGACGCGGAGCACAGACGCTCTAGATTCTGGAGGTCATTAATAAATTAATAACACTAATACTTAAACAGTAAGGCGTTTTAGAATGACCAAACAACAGTTCAGATAGTTTACAGTGTGCTCAGCCTGCTGGTTATTCCATTTACGCACATTTTCATCATCACATGATCTCTTATAACAAAATCACATGACCTTTTTTAATGTGCATACTGAAATTTGTGCGGTAAAAGTGTTTCCATCGTAGTTTATGCGCATCTTTTCTTATTGAATAAAAAGTTTATCCTACTCTGTTATATGCGCATAGGATATAAAAACATATGCGCATGTTAAAAATTTATGCGCATCATGACGTTTCCATCAACTGTTTTTTATGCGCATATGCAAAATGCGCATAAAAATAGGTGGATGGAAACATAGCTAGTGTCACGTAAATAATCGACTCAAATTTGAAAACATGTCAGATGAGCTGAGCTGACCTAATCATAGACAAAAAAAAACTAGATGAACAATGAATGATTATTTTCTCTTTCTTACAGCGTTTTAGTTATGTTTGTAGTGTGATCAGTGTTTGGGCTAGTTGTAGATGTGTTTGGAAGCAACTCGTAACATTTGAATAATATTTTGGCAAATTTAATAAAATCACTCGACAAAAGATTCAATGAATGAGACTCAAAGGTCTGAGTCAGTAAAATGATCCAAACATCCCAGCACTATTTCAATTCATGTTTATTTGTATAGCGCTTTTACAATGCAGATTGTGTCAAAGCAGCTTCACATAGAAGATCATAGTAAATTGAAGTGTCAGTTCAGTTTTCAGAGTTTAAGTTCAGTTCAGTTTAGCTCAGTTCAGTGTGGTTTAATAATCACTACTGAGAGTCCAAACACTGAAGAGCAAATCCATCGATGCTTAGCTCTACAGGTCCCGAACCATGCAAGCCAGTGGCGACATCGGCGAATCTGTTGAAAACCTAAAGAGAGGGCACACCATATAGCTAGTATAGTTAGATGGCTAGCTAGTAGCTCCTCCCCTTAAAAAAAACAGCCAATAGTGTTTTTATCACAGTCAGTGAGAGTGGTTGAGCTCAAGCGCATTAAATTAAAAGCGTCTTGAAGGGGGTGGGACATGTCCAATTCTAGTCTGAGATGATTCGCGATTTTTGACATGGCGCGGTATCCTGTTGGAAGTAGCCATCAGAAGATGGATACACTGTGGTCATAAAGGGATGGACATGGTCAGACACAATACTCAGGTAGGCTGTGGCGCTGACACGATGCTCAATTGGTACTAATGGGACCAAAGTGTGCCAAGAAAATATCCCCCACACCATTACACCACCACCTGCAGCCTGAACCGTTGATACAAGGCAGGATGGATCCATGCTTCATGTTGTTGATGCCAAATTCTGACCCTACCATTCGAATGTCGCGCAGAAATCGAGACTCATCAGACAGGCACGTTTTTCCAATCTTCTATTGTCCAATTTTGGTTAGTCTGTGCGAATTGTAGCCTCAGTTTCCTGTCCTTAGCTGACAGGAGTGCCACCCGGTGTGGTCTTCTGCTGCTGTATCCCATACGCCTCAAGGTTGGACAAGTTGTGTGTTCAGAGATGCTCTTCGCATACCTCGGTTGTAACAGGTTGTGTGAGTTACTGTTGCCTTTCTATCACCTAGAAGCAGTCTGGCCATTCTCCTCTGACCTGGCATCATCAAGGCATTTGCGCCCACAGAACTACCACTCACTGGATATTTCTCATTTTGTACCATTCTCTGTAACCCCTAAAGATGTTGTGCATGAAAATTCCAGTAGATCAGCAGTTTCTGAAAATACTCAGACCAGCCTGTCTGGCACCAACAACCATGCCATGTTCAAAGTCACTTATATCACCTTTCTTCCTCATTCTGATGCTCGGTTTGAACTGCAGAAGATCGCCTTGACCATGTCTACATGCCTAAATGCGTTGAGTTGCTGCCATGTGATTGGCTGATTAGAAATTTGCGTTAACAAGCAGTTGGACAGGTGTACCTAATAAAGTGGTCAGTGAGTGTTTATATCCTTAAGACTAACATACTGAAACTAACATGTAAACTTTTATTTTAATGTCACAGGATCTTTAAATATATTAAATACACTGTAGTTCTGTTTTTAAACCATGTTCCATCCTAAACCAAACAGACACTCATAAGTTACTGATCAGACAGACATGCAAACATCTAATTGGACATTGAACATCCGACTGTTTCCACCAGAGCATAAAGTATGCAAAGCATGCTCAGATAGCAGTGCACTTTGCACTACCGAATGAAATAATAATAATAATAATAATAATAATAGTGCAGTTACATATTGATTTGACCTGATGCAGAATCTTGTGTTTCGCCCAGTGAGCCTAATGCAGTACATTTCTTGAGGCTATTTATTATGAATTCATAAGTGTGTGGCCATTGTGACATCATCACTTGATTTTTATGATGTCATCAAAAAGGATATTATGATAGTCATTGGATTATATTAGAAATGGACACTGAGGTTTTTTTAATTATATTATTATTATTAATATAGGTTGTTTTTTATTCCTTCATTTATTAATTTTCTTTTCAGCTTAGTCCCTTTATTAATCTGGTGTCGCCACAGCGGAATGAACCGCCAACTTATCCAGCATATGTTTTACACAGCGGATGCCCTTCCAGTTGCAACCCATCACTGGGAAACATCCATACACACTTATTCACACGCATACACAACGGACAATTTAGCTTACCCAATTCACCTATAGCACGTCTTTGGACTTGTGGGGGAAACCAGAGCACCCAGAGAAAACCCACGCCAACAAGGGGAGAACATGGAAACTCCACACAGAAATGCCAACTGACCCAGCCGAGGCTCGAAACCAGTTCTATTGTGCTACCCACTGCGCCACCGTGACGCTCAAATTATTATTTAATATTAAAATAATAAAAATTTGTTCATTAGAAATAAATTCACTGTATTTTATTTTGGGTTTTTTATCATTACAATGATATAGTTACTGAATGTCATCATGAATTAATGTTATGGTTCCCTGGTTTAATGCATTAATGATAGTCACTTGATTTCACTGAATTGTATCATAAAGAGCCATTATCACATAATTTATTGGATTCCGTTAATAACTTATATTCAAATTCTATGATTAAATTAGTTTTGGGTTTATTCACTGATAACATCACTGGATTTGACTGCCATTACGGTCATTAAGGCAATTATTGGATGTTTTATAAATGCGGAAATGTACATCATGACTGAATCTTTCTCATTATTACATCACCACTGGATTACACTGAATTTGATCATTAATTTAAATGGTCATTATGACAATCTCTGGATTTCATTTATGAAATCATAACATGTCTTTATGTCATAGTCGGCTTAATTGAATTTATTGCTGGATTAGTGTTGCTTATAATATTATTTACGTATTGTTATAAAGCCAATGTGTTGGTTAACTTTCTGTTGGTCTTTTTTTTTTTTTTTCAGGTCAGTTTTCAGGCATTACAGAGTGACACAGAAGCAGCAGGGCGGTTACATCATCGATGTGGAAAACCCAGTATGTAAAAAAAATCACTTTCTTGATCCTCTATAGCCAAGTTTCCATCCTAATGTGAAGTGAATGTTTTCAAAATTCACAAAAAATAAAAATAAAAAATCCCAAATGTGAATTGAGTGCGTTTCCATTAAAGATCCCATGAAGTACTTTAAAATGTGCATTTTTATTCGATGTTTGATGTAATCTCAACCAAAACATGAAGATATGCGACAGTGTAGCTCCTCCCCTTTAAAAAACAAACAAAAAAAAACAAACATCCAATAACGTTTTGTTTTATCACTGCTCTGCAAGTGAGAGTGATTGAGCTCAAACGCATTAAATGAGAAGCATCTTGAAGGGGGCGGGGCATGTCAGACACTACAGAGTATTTGATTGGTCGCCATTTGATGAGAAACTGAAGTATGAGGAAGGGGTGTGACTATAACCAAATCATTGCATTAACGCCATAATGAGACGTCACTCACAATGATGTGGTTATTACCGTCAAGGGTGGCCCTTTTTAGTTTATTATTTATTTTTGCTAGTGAAACTTTTAGGATTGTAATTAGATAAAATGTATAGAATAAATAGAATAAAAGCCCTGTCTTAAAGGGGTGGTCCACTACGATACCATATTTTAAACTGTAGTTGATGTGTAGCAAAGGTGCGTAGCCAGAGGTAATGTAATGTTATAACAATGATGTCTCCTGGTGATGTGGAGCTGATCCGCATATCACAGCACATTATGTTAGTTGACCAATCAGAGCCTCTTAAGGACGGGCCTTTCAGAGGATCTAGGAAATATGTCATTTTCATGTTAGCAGAGTAGCTGTATATAATCAAAGTGAATCATGAGCACATTGCTTTGCATCTTATAGACAAAACCAAGCCTTAAAAATACACTCTGGACCACCCCTTTAAATATTTTGCACTCAAATTTCAAATTTAGATTACAAAACGAAAACACTGACTGAATCTTTTTTAATAACCGGCATAGGCTGTTTTTTCATGCTGTTTTTTTTTTCGTCAAATAAATTTAGCAGGCCTACTAACTCAAATCAATTGCTCCATGAAAATAAGCATTTTCAATGCTCCGCTGTAATTCTTATATCACAAACCTCTGTCAACATTTTTAATACAAGTCATTATTTTAAAGATTATGACTTAAGAATCTGATTTTACCTCAGCGCTGTACTTTTTATTTTCTCCGTCTCACTCGCAGTGAGTTCAGGTGACAGACTGTTGTGAATTAGTTAAACTATCCTCAGTTTCATGTAGCCTGTGTCAAACTGGCACAGAAATATCATATCAATATAGACTTTGCTAAAAGGCTGGTCAAATGTTGGTCTTTTTTTTCTCTCAGAAGCTATAACCAGACGTGCATGTGGGGGCAATCTCATATATAAGAGATGGCATATATGTTGACTCATATAGCCCTTTAACTACCCCACTAAGAAAAAAATGTTTGGATTTAATTTCTTAACTACTAATGTCGCTAGTTAACACACTCAATGCTTTTTTTTTCAACACATCCCGTAATTCCTAAAATATCAACCTCTATCAAATGGTTGATGTGTCGGTTTATGGTAAAAGTACCGGAATTAATACATATTCTATGAAAAATCTGACAATAAGAAGTGCAAGACCAATTTATTTAAAAAAACATGATCAAAATAAAACATTTTTTTTTTTTTGAAGTATGCCATAAAATATTTCAGATTCTCATTTAATATTTTTTTTTAATTAAAACCAAAATCAAGTGTAGTAGTGGTACAGGATTGTGTTTGTTTTTTGTTTTTTTTAGTTTTATTTATTTAGTTTTTTTATAAACCCACAATGCTGTGTGTGTAAACTATTATTTAAAACCATCATAAATTAAAACAGTAAAAACATGGTCAACCATTTGTAGAGGGGCAGTCAAAGGGTTAAAGTAGGTAATTTTGTATGAATAAGTTTATACAAAGTGTAGCCAATATATATCAGAGGTTTGTGATGCAACAGTTAAAATGGAGCATTAATTGAATCCTTATTCTCCATAGATGAACATACCACTTGATTTCTTGCTTTATCACAGTGGTAACAAGAAATCTGTTACTGTCACAGCCGTAGTATGAGGTGATGTGAACAAAACCAATGATTCATTTACATGTTTATATTGTTTTTATATCTTTTAAATGCAAATGTTGTCACTGTTTTTAAGAACACTAGCTTATAGATATCCTAAAGACAAACAATAGTCATACTAACATCTAAAAACTTTCTTTTAATTTCATGGGACCTTTAAGTTGTTAGAGAGCAGCTAACTGTAGTATTGGTAACCTACAGTAAACAAGGCAAGCATATAAGAAACAGCTGATTGGTCACATGAGTGTCATTCGCTATACCATAGTTTATTTGGTAGAAGATTTAGCATCTCCCCTTATTTTTAATCATCCATTTTTCAAACAAGCCAAAAAACACCTTAAGATAAAAACTTTTTTGCAAACTAAAGGGTTTTTATTAAAACTCAGCATTTTTGTCCATAAGATAACCCTAACTCATTTCTCCATAAGATACTTCAAAATGCACATTAACACAGGCTGATGAAAACCCAGCCCATGAGAAAGGCCTCACTACTCTTGTTTTTGGTGTGTCCATCCAGATCCCCTGTCCCACACTGCATGATGTCATCAACGCTCTGGTGGAGAAAACAGCCGGGACCCTGCAGCCCTTTATATTGGAGGAGCCTTATGAAGAGAACATCAGTACGTCACACACATACACGCACACTCACAGTCTGTCCGCATTGAAGGACATTTTTCATACTTAATTGAATAACATAGTTAATCTTGGCATGGTTGATTGATGCTTTAACAGAGACTATTAGTGGAATAGCTCACTATACATGTTGGAATATACTGTGCAACGACATGTTCAAAAACTGCCCAACACTAACTTTGTTTGGGCCAAAAGGTTATTGTGCAAGGGAAAAAAAATAGTGTTGTGCAAAGAGAAATGTGCAAAAAGAGCAACTATCACAGCATGGTACATCCTATGCTGGATAAGTTGACGGTTCATTCCGCTGTGGTGATCCCTGATAAATAAAGGGACTAAGCCAAAGGAAATGTATAAATGAATGAATAATAATTAATTATTATTTATTATTTGTTTATTATTAATCATTAAGCAACACAATTTATTTGTGCGCTTACCTTTTAACACTTACAGTGCAAGTATTTTGCACATTTTCTTAAGTAAAACTTTGTGTTCTTACCTCTTTTGCGTACAACAATTTTTTTTTCGCACATTAACTTCTGTAGGTCAAAGTTATGGTGTTGTGAATGCATTTTTTGGCTTGGCACTGTTTGTTTTTGAACACAATAATATTTTAGGCCAGAAAGTTTTTTAAACATTTTTTATTGCAGCTCTTGTCATCCTCATTCATGCTCTCCTCATCCTTCTCCTCTTGTTTTCTCCTCCTCATCATCCTTCTGCTTCTCCTGCTGTTTCTTTTCTTGTTTCTCTTTCTCTTCTCCTCCTTGGCTTTTCTTCCTCCCCCTCCTCTGTTTCTTCCTCCTTCATCTGCTCTTCATTCTTATCCTCCTCCTCTTCATTTTCTTTCATCCTCTCCTCCTCTTTTATCCTGCTATTTCTCTTTCTCCTCCTTCTCTTCTTCATGTTTTCCTTCTCTTCTGCTTCATGTTCTTTCATTCTCTCTTTTATCTTAATCGTCTCATTCTTATCCACCTCCTCCTCCTCATTTTCTTTCAAACTCTCCTCTTGTATCTTCATCTCTTCTTTCACCTCCTCCTCCTCTTCTTTCTCATCCTTCTCCTCCTTCATTTTGCTATTTCTCTTTCTCCTCCTCTTCTTCTTAATCTTTTCCTCCTTGTCCTTCTCATCATTCATTCCCATCTCCTCCACCTCCTCCTCTTTGTTGACATGCTCTGTGTTGTGTGTCTTCATGTCATCTTTCTCATCCACCTGCAGAACAAAACCAAAGTCAGTTCACATGTAAGCAGATATCATTCCTCTCACTGATCCTGAAACAGACTCTTGATATATTAGTAAAAGCATCAGGAGAACATGCATTAAAACAGTTGGTCATCTTTATATACTCACCTTTAGGTCGTCATTCACACAACTCTCTTCATGATTATGAATGATGACAAGAGCAACCTCCACACTCTGGCCAGACTCAGATGGGCATTGAATGTCATCTGTCAATAGAGAAATGATTGCAGTTACACAGTTTACACAGTCATTCTCAAGGCGATGTTAAACTTGGGTGAAGGGAAATTAAAAACACTAATTATTCATCACATCATAGGTAAAAAAAATCTAGCAGTAAATATGATTATTTACCATCAGAGTCTGCAGAGACACAGAGCTGCTCCTCAGTCTGACCAATGCAGGACATCCTGAAGAGTTTTCTGGCAGCTTTGAGGAAATTGGCCACTTTACTCTTTTTCCTCTGTGTTGTTTTCTCTTCCTCCTCCACCTCATCTATTAAGAGAAATGATTGTAGTTTACACCATTTTTAGATCTTCTCTTATGGACATTTACCATAGTTTTACAACAGATTAAGCAAAAAAGCACATGGCTACTGTAGCTAAGCCTTTATTGCAACAAATTCACCATGGTTTTGCTACATTTACCATAGTTTAACCATGGTATTTGTAATAAAACTGTGATTACACAACTGGTCATTTTTACTGGATTTGTGTGATAATAAGTGTTGTTTTAATAAACTGGAGACTAAGTGCTCTATTTTAATGATCTAGGCGCAAAGGGCGTGTCAGAATCCACTTTTTCTATTTTAAGGACGGAAAAATACGGTTGTGCTTATTCTCTTAATGAGTTCTGGGTGTGTTTTGAGCATAACGTGCATCTCCCATTCCCTTTAAGAGTCTGTTGCATCACGTCATGATGCATTTACTATTTACATTTTTATATTTATGTGGAAAACAATAACTTTTGTAACATTTTAATCCTTAATTGTTTTTCATATGTACAGATATTTGTGTATTGCTGTATATCCTGTGTGTATTAAGCAATGTGTAAATGTTTAAGGTGCACAACTAATGCGCTCTGTGCTGGACTTTAGACCTGCTTTCAGCTGGTCAGTTGCGCAGTCTATTTTAGTTCCTCAAAATAGCAACGTGCCAACAATGTGCCGTAACACACCTCATTTCTAGACTGGAACACCCATGAGTCCCCAAAGTGGCGCAAATGGGTTTACAATTTAAATAACGTGCCGCAAAACGTAAAAATTAGGGTTGCGCTGGTCTGAAAATAGCAACAAATCGTGCTAAACATGTCTTGTACCTTATTGAGCGGGGTATATGATAGGGCCCTAAAGATGTATCAGAAAAGCTAAAAATGGGCTGCC
>NC_079436.1:49786088-49946088 GCF_903798145.1 Danio aesculapii
TTTCTGCAGGACTCCTGTTGGATGTGACAAAGACCACAACTCCCATGATTCCACACTTAGTCACGCCATCTCTCATTTAACTTCAACAGCTTTGTCTTACTCTGCTTTATATACAATGATAATCAGGGTTGAATACTTCAGCTCAACCATCAACATGATTTCTGCAGGACTCCTGTAGGATGTGACAAAGACCACAACTCCCATGATTCCACACTTAGTCACGCCATCTCTCATTTCACTTCTACAGTTTTGTCTTACTCTGCTTCATATACAATGATAATCAGTGTTGAATACTTCAGCTCATCCATCAACATGATTTCTGCAGGACTCCTGTAGGATGTGACAAAGACCACAACTCCCATGATTCCACACTCAGTCACGCCATCTCTCATTTCACTTCTACAGCTTTGTCTTACTCTGCTTCATATACAGTGATAATCAGTGTTGAATACTTCAGCTCATCCATCAACATGATTTCTGCAGGACTCCTGTAGGATGTGACAAAGACCACAACTCCCATGATTCCACACTCAGTCACGCCATCTCTCATTTCACTTCTACAGCTTTGTCTTACTCTGCTTCATATACAATGATAATCAGTGTTGAATACTTCAGCTCATCCATCAACATGATTTCTGCAGGACTCCTGTAGGATGTGACAGATCACAACTCCCATGATTTCACACTGTCATGCCATCTCTCATTTCACTTCAACAGCTTTGTCTTACTCTGCTTCACATACAATGATTATCAGTGTTGAATACTTCAGCTCATCCATCAACATGATTTCTGCAGGACTCCTGTAGGATGTGACAAAGACCACAACTCCCATGATTTCACACTGTCATGCCATCATCAAAATACACCTTTGTTATGAATATTCACCCTCTAGTGGCGAAAACTACATACTGTGCTTTTAAATACTGCAAAATACGTGACCTTAAAGCACAAAACCTTATGTTGCACAGGTAAATTTTTAAGAATAGTCAAAAACACATTGTATGATTCAAATTTATCGATTTTTGTTTTCTTTTGTGCACTAATAATTTGAATAATTGATAAAGATCATGTTATATGGGGACATGTTGTAAGTTTGCTTACCCTAAATGTATCTAAATTAATTGTGTTTTTATTAGTAATCTGCAGTGCTAAGAACTTAATTTGGACAATTTTAAAGGTGATTTTTCTCAGTATTTCAACTTTTTTTTTAACCTTCAGATTCCAGAATTATTATTAATATGCTTATTGCTTGTTTATTTATGTTTCGATTAATGTATAAATCTCAGATTCAAAAAATATACGGCCATGACTGGTTTTGTGGTGCAGGGTCACATATAACAGATATTGCTTCAGCTTAAATTGTACTGTGCAAGGGTTAAACAGTTACAAAAAACAAGCTCCTTATTGAAAGGTCTTATCTTGTAACCCAATAGGTTTTGATGCAGGATTTTTTTCGTAATTGCAACAAGACACTTTATATCAGATTTATCTCTTTATATCAGTTTCTATTCTCATACCAAACAACATGCAAGAACACTTTTGCATTGAGTGACTCTTGATGCAAAACTATGAAACAAGTCTCAATCTGTGCGTTTGAGCAATTTGCGGCTTGTAGGAGTTGCTCAACACTGTGCAGTCTGAGAAAATGCTAGCTAGGTCTGCATGTATATACACAGCATTTACAGAATTAGTCAGAATTATTAGCCCTCCTGAATTATTAGCTCTCCACTGTATTTTTTTTTCTCAATTTCTGTTTACACATTTCTAAACATAATAGTTTTATTAACTCATTTCTAATAGCTGATTTATTTTATATTTGCCATGATGACAGTAAATAATATGGGACTAAATATTTTTCAGAATAGTAGTATTCAGCTTAAAGTGACATTTAAAGGCGTAGCTAGGTTAATTAGGCAGGTTAGTGTAATTAGGCAAGTCATTGTATAACGCTGGTTTGTTCTGTAGACTATTGAAAAACAAATATTGCTTAAGTAGGCAAATAATATTGACATTACATTTTTTTTACATTTAAAACTTTTATTCTAGCCAAAATAAAATAAATAAGACTTTCTCCTGAAGAAAAAATGATAGGAAATACTGTGAAAAATCCCTTGCTCTGTTAAACATCATTTGGGAAATATTTGAAAAAGAAAACAAAATTCACATGAGGGCTAATAATTTTGACTTCAACTGTACATCAGCGTGTGCTAGTCATTTAGAGAATGCTTTTATCTAGATCAATATATAGTGCACTGTGTTCTTGCCTCAGAATCTAGGCTAACTTAAATGTGTGTGTGTGTGTGTGTGTTCAGTTGGTACAGACAAATGGTCGCTGCGATCACAAACGAGATCTCCCAGTTCCTCACCAAGATCTTTCTCCCCGTCTGGTTCCCCGTCCAACTCCATGAGGAGGCTGGTTCTGTCTCCATCACCACTCTCTCAGAGTAAGACATCGAGACCTTTACCACCGCTCTTTATTGTTTTTATGCATACTTAGTAAAAATTATATGAAATCTTATCAGAAGTTATTAGTAATACGCCAGTGTACTACTGTATAAACAGTAGCGTATTACTAAAGATATATTTTACCCCAAATGACAGTTCTGCCATTATTTACTAATTTTTAGAAGCTCCAAGTTGCTTATAATGATGCTTTGAGAATTTTCTTAAGGAGCCCTAGATGGTATAGTGCAAGGGAAATGTTTGTAAGTGCTGGAGTGATCACTTTTAAAGCACTGCTACAGAATCTTATGTCTAAATTTATCTCCCGAATTAATGCTTCCAACAAGAAGATTATTGTGGGTTTATCACACATAGAGGTCAGTGGTACACGCTATCAAGCAGAGCTGTTGAGACATTGGTATTGCAGTATTTTATAAATTGTTCTTTTTCTTATAGAATATGTATCGGACTTTGAGTCTGTAATAAAAGATTGAATTGATATGTCACCCTAGACTTGTTCCAATTCAGTTTGAGTTTTTTGTTTTTTTTATCAAAGCAAAATAAGATAGTTAGAAGAATGATGGAAACCTGTAACCACTAACATTAATAGAAAAAAAAAATACTATCGAAGTCAACGGTTGGAGGTCTGTAACCGTTGACTTCCATAGCAGTTGTTTGTTTTTACTATGAATGTCAATGGTTACAGGTTTCCAACATTCTTTAAAATATCTTCATTTGTGTTCAACAGAAAAAATAAAATCAGTAATACACCAGTGTACTACTGTATAAACAGTAGTGTGCTACTAAAGGGATATTTTAACTAAAAAGGACAATTCTGCCAACATTTACTGTCCCGAGGCTTGTTTTAATTCAGTTTGAGTTTTATTTTTCTGTTGAACACAAAAGATATTTTGAAGAATGTTGAAAATCTGAAACTATTGACTTCGATAGTATTTGTTTTTGCTACTATGAATGTCAGTGGTTACAGGTTTCCAACATTCTTCAAAATATCTTCAAAACAGAACAACAACAACAACAACAACAACAAAAAAAAGTGATGGCAGATTTTTTTTTGTTTTTGAGTGCACTATCCCTTCATAGAAGATATTGCTAGTACACGATCACTAACGTCTAATAGTACTACGTTACTATTTCAAATTTGGGGATATTAACTATGAAAACCTGTTTCTGGCACACAATTAAAAAAATAAAAGAAGGTAGTTATGTTTTCATTCCTTAAAATTCATACTATTTTTTTCCTCTCAGTTTTGAGGAAAAAAAACTAGTATATTAACTAGGAGTTTGATCCAAATGAATAATTAAGATAATAGTTATGACTCTTCATATATCAATTTAGATTTTTTCCTAATAGCAACTTTCTAACTTTACATTCTTATAATTCTGAAAAGAAACGTCTGAATTGATTTAAAACATCACAATTACCTGAATTACCACAATTATTTAATTGTTACCTTATACTTTGTTTCTATAGGTAGGATTTTGTCTAATAAATTGTTAAATTAACGCTTCAGTCAGCAAGAATACATTATATTATGTATGTTATTGTGTAAATCTATGATATTTTACCTTATTATTAAGTATATTATGCTTTCGTGATAACTTCTTGTTTAGTGATATGTATCAGTGCATGCTTTTTGTGACATGTTATGTGTATCTATATGTATCAATATTACGTCACCTTGGAATTATAACGTTCTATCTGCGGTCTGAATGATTATCAGATATTGAGCTTCAAAGTTTTTGCATTCCATAGCAAACAGTTTGTGTGTAACCTTTGTTTTTTAAATAAAAAGTCTTAAAGTAAACAACTTATAAAAAACATTTCATAATGTAAATAAGTTGTCATTTAATAAGAATAGGTCAATAACTCAGTTTTGACAAAAATGTCAGATAGAACCTTATAATTCTAAGGTGACGATTATTTCTATTGCATTTACGGTGTTATCTTCTGACCTAGGATGAGCCTAGTAACACAAAAAAACAACAATACATTAAATTGATCAAAATTGGCAATTGTTAAAAAGTATTGTTATAAATTATATATATATATATATATATATATATATATATATATATATATATATATATATATATATATATATATATATATATATATATATATATATATATATATATATATATATATATATATATATATATATACACATACTCACCGGCCACTTTATTAGGTACACCTTACTAGTACCGGCTTGGACCTGCTTTTGCCTTCAGAACTGCCCTAATTCTTCGTAGCATGTATTTAACAAAATACTGAAAATATTCTTCAGAGATTTTGGTCCATATTGACATGATAACATCACTCAGCTGCTGAGATTTGTCGGCTGCACATCCATGATGCAAATCTTCCCTTCCACCACATCCTAAAGGTGCTTTATTGGATTGAGTCTGGTGACTGTGGACTGTTTGAGTACAGTGAACTCATTGTCATATTCTAGTAACCAGACTGAGATGATTCGCGCTTTATGGCATGGCACGTTATCTTGCTGAAAGTAGCCATCAGAAATAGGCATGGGCTGGTATAAGATTCTGACAGTATGATAACCTTGGGTAAAAATATCACGGTTTCACAGTATTGTGATCACTGCTCTAAAATATATTATTTTTAAATGTCTGGATAAAAAATAAAACCTCTTCACCCTTTGAACACAATATATTTTATTTTGAGAAATATTTTGGAGCAGTACACATGTCATGTTGAATAATTCAAATGAATCATTGATTTCTGCTGAATTCATTAGTTTCTAAAACACAGATTTCTTTACCATTTAAAATGGCAGTTTGCATATCTTTTCTGCTGGGGATACTTTTGTCCTAAAAAAATGTAAAAAAAAAATTGTAAAAAAAAAACTAAATAAAAATTGTACATATACCTTAGGAACAGTATAGCAGAAAATTTTGATGGTTTTGAAACCTTGACTTTTTCAAACCGTGGTATACCTTGAAAACGGTTATCGTCCCATGCCTAATCAGAAGACGGGTACACTGTAGCCATAAAGAGATGGACATGGTCAGCAACAATACTCAGGTAGACTGTGGCAGACACAATGCTCAATTGGTACTAATGGTCCCAAAGTGTGCCAAGAAAATATCCCCTACACCATTACACCACCACCAGCCTGAACCCTTGATACAGGGCAGGATGGATCCATGCTTTCATGTTGTTGATGCCCTACCATCCAAATGTTGCAGCAGAAATTGAGACTCATCAGACCAGGCAACGTTTTTCCAATCTTCTATTGTCCAATTTTGGTGAGGCTGTGCGAATTGTAGCCTCAGTTTCCTGTTCTTAGCTGACAGGAGTGGCACCTGGTGTGGTCTTCTGCTGCTGTAGCCCATCCGCCTCAAGATTCGACATGTTGTGCGTTCAGAGATGCTCTTCTGCAGACCTCGGTTGTAACAAGAGGTTATTCGAGTTACTGTTGCCTTTCAATCAGCTCCAACCATTCTGCCCATTCTCCTCTGACCTCAGGCATCAACAAGACATTTGCATCCACAGAACTGCCGCTCACTGGATATTTTCTCTTTTTCAGACCATTCTCTGTAAACTCTAGAGATGGTTGTGCGTGAAAATCCCAGTAGATCAGCAGTTTCTGAAATACACAGACCAGCCCGTCTGGCACCATTCAAAGTCACTTAAATCACCTTTCTTCCCCATTCTGATGCTCAATTTGAACTGCAGCAGATCATCTTGACCATGTCTAGATGCCTAAATGCATTGAATTGCTGCCATGTGGTTGGCTGATTAGTAATTTGCATAAACGAGCAATTGGACCTAATATCTTGTACCTAATAAAGTGGCCGGTGAGTGTACTTTGACTGTTTCTCAACCACGTTCCTGGAGGACAACCAGCTCTGCACATTTTCATATACTTAATCAAACACACCTGATTCAGATAATTACTTCATAAGCAGAGACTGAAACACCTGTAATGGGTGTGACCGATAAAGGAGACATCCAGAACATGCAGTGTTGGTAGTCCTCCTGAAACATGGTTTAGAAACACTGCTTTATGATATATAAATGCAGGTTAATTGAACTTTAAAGAATTGTGAAAATAAAAAAGTGTCCACAAATGTATTAAACAGGACAACCAGTTTGATTTAGAACGTTTATTTTATTAAATTATTTTAAATATTACAGACATCTGTTTAAAAAGTAGCACATGTTTCCTCTCACGTTCATTGGTGTCTCTAAAAATTAAAATATTTATTACAGGGTAACAATATTACTGGATATTAAACATACGACTTGAAAACTCTTTTCCCATCAGGCCTCACAGACGAGCTGAAACAGAAGCTGGAGAAGAGACGGACCAGTCAAGAGTGATTTTCCCTACTGTTTCCAACTCACCCTTCTCCGTCTCGTTCTTCCAGTGCCTTCCAATAAAGACTGATGTCCTGTTTCCCGGACAAGGACTCCTTGTAATCGACATCTTCCCTCAGTGTGACTTGAACAATGCCACTTTATTTGACTTAATCGAAAACACGAGAGATCCACCAGCTTGTCCTGCCGTCACAGAATGACGTGTTTCTTGAAGATTTAGGAAAATTAAAAGGGAAAAAACAAATCTGAGCCAATATTCTCAATATATCTGTCTGTTGTATCAATCAGACCTTTATACTCAGGTCGAGAGGAAATTTACACACATTTAAGAAAGAAGCACATCAATAACTGGTCTTAAAACGAGGACTTCTTAATGGTTTAATCAAGCACTTGCTGTCTGTGAACAGGAGAATTGATCTGTGTTCTCATATGAATGTGAATCTGGTGTTGTTCAGGGCAGGGTCCAAAATTAACACTCGCCAGGCACCACATATAAATTAAGTTACTGAACATTTCCTATTCCAGGTGACTTATTGCATTGCATTGAAGGTACATAGGCCTAAATTAAATAATTTCATTCATAAACACATGACCTTGGTGTCTTGTATTGTAATGCAATCAATAACTTACTTTATTACGAACACAATATTAAGACAGATCCTCACTAATGGAAGTGATGTTGTATTCAAAGATAAAACAGAAAACGATTGTATTACCTGAATAATTTGTTTATTTATTTATTTATTTGCTTTTAATATAAAAATGCAGTTCTATGGCCATGTTTTCTACTTGTGGTCATAAATCTTGAGAGGTGTGGCAAAAGTTAATTTTTGACCCTACTACTTCCCTTTGTCTCAGTAAATCTGTCATGTTTTGAAATTTGAATGATGCTTTTGGAAATTTGCAGGAGGTTTAGGAGCAGGTTTTGCTCCCATAAAATCGGTATTTGAGTATTGAATTGAATTCAGCTTCGTCGAGGTGAGTGTCTCTCAGATTTGTGAGCGCTTTGGTTTGATAGGTTGTGAAGACTGTTTGTGTTCCTGACTGACCAACTGTCATAATCGGTTTTATAAACATGCATGGTGCTACTGTGAATTTGTAGATATGTTTTCATGTGTTCAATTCATGTTTGGTTATTATAACTGTGATATTTATGGGAATTAAAGGGAAGGTTTTGTAGAATTCATTCGCTGTTCAAGTTTTACGTTTGACTGGTAAATGTTTGACTTTTGTTTTCATGCCAACGGCAGTTATTGCGGCACGTTGCCGCCATCTTGTGAATGAAAGCGGTAACGGTAAAGGATATTCATTTGGTAAAATGAGACCTGAAAGACTTCAGTAATCATGGAATGGTAACTACAAACCTCTTGATAAACAGCTATATTTTTCCAGGAGCGTATAATTAAAACATGATTAAAAATATTTGCAAAAGAACCGCTTTGAGGAAGACAACCTGAGAGAGTTTACTGTTGACGTAGGCTACGCTTAACTAATAATTTGGAAGTAACGTTAACGTTAGCCTAAATATTAAATACCTTAAACTCAGATTAATATTCGATTTATTTCCAGGTATTTTATTGTGTTTTGTAATATAATAGTTTATTTGGCAAAAAAACTACTGACGACTAACGTTATAGGTGGCGTTTAATTTTTGAAACATGACTTTCGTAATACACGGTTTAAATGTTAACGTTACTTGCAACAAAGTCTGTATTTTATTTATCATTAAACATGCCAGCTAAGATTATCAGTGTTTCCTCTAGGATTTTTTCCAGCTCTGGCGGCAGGCCTTTTTACACAGACCTACTACCTGTGGCGTTATGTCAATGAAAATTTCAATGTCGTGAGCGCAGTATTACGAGTTGAGATCGCATTCATGTAATAGCCTACACAGCATGCGAATCTCTTTGCTTGCGCGCCGATTTCCTCTGCTCGTGCACAAAGCTTCAAGCGCAGACAGTGTTGCCTGATTGGGCGGTTTTGAATTTAATCTTGGCGGTAGTGAAAATTTGGGCGGTTTTGCAACGGCGTGCCCGCCAGCCCTGGTCTGCCCTCATAAACCTGTTTTGATCTCCCAAAGAGATGCCATAGCCCCCGTTCTTCGCATACATATGCTTAGAACAGTGTATAAACGCTTGTGATCCCGACAGCTTTTGGGCTGGAAACAGTCAGATCTGGCAACACTGAGCGCAGATCTTCTTGTGCGCTCTCAAATAAACGCTGCTGAAGTGCGATTTAGTGCGTGTATGTAACGAGTATGTCTCCAACATTTATTAGATTTGCTAGGAATATTTATGAATGTCCCCAATAGACCTACAGAGCAGTATTAATGCGTCCTGAAGTAAAGTGAAACAGCTTTACGTAGTGTTTGCTGGCCTCACGCATCACGCACCTGCCAGTCAGTAAGTCAGCATGTAACCTTAAGGGTTAAACAAATGACGCACAGCATTACTACGGTCGGTTACAGCAGAGTTTCCCAACCCTGTTCCTGAAGGCACGCCAACAGTACACATTTTCATCCTCTCCCTAATCAAACACACCTGAAACAACTCATCAGAACATTAGAAGAGACTCCAAAACCTGAAGTTAATGGGTCAGATGAGGGAGACATCCAAAACATGAACTGTTGGTGTGCCTCCAGGAACAGGGTTGGGAAACACTGGGTTACAGGAAAGTTCACTCGGTTATAATTCACTTACCCTTTAATATGTTTTGGTGCGATTATCACCCGCTATTAAAAAATAGAATGTTTTGAATGAGAAGCTGTAATGTAGCCGTGATTTAGCCATGGCGGGATGAATTTTGGCGTGGCGCCCCGCCATGGAAGAATGAATGTAGTGGAATGATTATGGTTGAAATAATGTTAGTCATTTCTTCAGCAGTAGAAAAAAAGTATTTTAAACAATGTTTACAGTTAATGCTCGGAAAATAGTAAGAATAAAGTTACTTCCGTTTTTTAAAGGAATGCTGCTGTTTTAGCTAACTTCTGAAAAGTGCATTTTTGGACACGAAAAACGGCATTATTTAAGTAACTTATATTGCAGTTTTACTGTAAATCAATTGAAGTACTACAATAAAACCAACTGCAGTGTATCTACTGCAATAAGGTATACGCGAAAGTATGCTAAAGGACTTTTAAATTGTCAGTACGCTCCAGTGAACTGTATGCCATTGCGAAATCGGCGTGTTTAAGGTCTGTTTTCTTTAAAAATCAGCGATCTCCACTGGCTGAGTGATGTCTGATATAAAGTGGGTCTCAGATTGTACAAGAAGCACTGCATTAAATTACATTTTCCCCGCCATGTCTTTATAATATGAGCATTTATTTTACCCCAGTATATTCAATAGAGCTTCTGCCCTAGCCTGCCTGTTCTGACCGCTGTGTGCGAGTAAGCACCTTTTCATCTCATTTTACGCCTGAGCAACTAAATGAATGCCAAAGTCTATTTAACTGACTATTTTAATTATATTACAACGTCAATGTTGTAAAAGGATAAAGTGGAAAAAAGTCACATTAACCATTCACCGGAAGTTTATCAGTAGCCTATGGGAAGAAACACTAGCTCTAAACCCTATACAACTGAAGTACTTCTACAGTGCAATTACTGCAATAGTATCGAAGCGATACTACTACGACTGTAATGCAGTACAACTACTGCAATGGTACTGAAGTAACTACTATAATGCAGTACTGCTACTGCAATACAACTGAAGTACTATTACAACTGCCATACCGCTATTGCAATACAACTGCAGTACAACTACAATACTACTTTTCCTGATTGGTTCCAAATGAGGTTTCAGTACTTCAGTTGTATTGCCCAAGTGCTACCACAATATACTGTATTGCACTTTTTTTACATCTGCAATACTGCAATACATAATAAAGCTAAAGTGCACTTTTAATATGCATGTACCTAAGTGCAATATATGGAACATACCACTATATTGCCCCTTTCAGTTTATTTAATGTTACTTCAGTTGTACTGCTGTTGAACTTTTATTGCATTGTAGTTGAACTGTTTATACCTCACTATACTGCAGTTTTTGCAGTTGCATTGAATATACCACAGCTATCCTTGTATATAAGCTACTGCTGTTGTACTGTTCACTGCACTTATTTCTTACTATTTGTTTTGCAAGTAAACTCTTAAAATTCTAATTCGAAAATTACTTGAATCCAAAGAACATCCCTGAAAAAACTACAAAATATTCTTGGTAGATGTTGAGGAACATACCTCTTGGAACACAAGTGCAGTACAGTTCTTACCACACCATTGGCATACTGTGTACAGCAGCACGAGTGCAGTAAAGACAGAGTTTACCTGTTTTTTCTCAAGTTTACTGCAACTTATACTGCTGTTAACCTTTATTGTACAGTATTTGAACTGTTTATACTTCATTGTATTGCACTTAATTTTACTGTAGTTATACATCTATATACTGCTGTTGGCCTGCAGTTGTACTAGTTTTACTCCAGTTTACTGCAATATGGGTATATTTACCTTATACACTGCAGAGAAGACATTGAAACAACATTGCAATTTTATAATTCATTTAAAGTGCAAAATTCGAAAGTAATTCACCTTTATTGTTGATTCGTGAGTAATAATTGTTGAAATAACTTGGTAATCATGTCTTCCTTTTGTGCACCTAATATCACCCAAAAAATAAAATTCTGTCATCATTTAACTTAATCAAACCGGTTTTGTTCTGTTGAAAACAAACGAAGATTTTTTTCAAAAAAGCTCAAAACAAATACAATTAAGGTAATGGTTACAGGTTTCCAGCATTCTTCAAAGTATCTTCTTTTATGCTGAATGATAGCAGAATTAATTTTGGGGTGAACTATTCTTACTGGACATTTTTCAGTGGTCTATGCTAGTTATCATGATTGATTATCGTAAAAATCAATTGTGAACGGCGAGAACAAAACAAGTCAATCCAGATTGTCATGATAAGCAGGTTGTTTCCCTACTTGCTTGCATGTGTGTGTGTTTGTGTACATTCGGATTGTCTTGAATATGTCAAAATGAACAAAAACAGATTGGATGGAAGCAGACATTGCAAAGACACAAAGGTAGGAACACACTAGAATTCTACTTCTCTTTAAAAGCGTAAGACAAAATGTGTTTTTAGGTAGTAAGAAAACCAAAGCGTGATGTTCTATTGTTTACTACAATAGAAAAGTTGGTTTTATCTAAAATCAGATCTTCGAGAACATGATACTCTCTCTCTCCTACACTCCTCTTTCACACACTCACACTTGCTGATACTTGTAGTGGCTTGTCTGAGATTGAGGAGTTTCTAAAAGCATGTTTTTTTTCTCTTTTCTCTCCAGCTGAAGAATGTCTTTTACTCCACGCTGCAGGATCTAGGCAGTTTAGAGCTCTCTCGCACAAAGCAGCAGACACCATGAGCTCCATTCACTGCAGAGCCACGACTCCCAACACACTTTCTGCTGTCGCTGACACTTAGAGCACTTTGATTTGCGCATTGGAGAGCTGGAATAGTGTGTGTGTGAAGAGAAACCACTGATGCGTCACAGGAGAACTGAGAGACTAACTTGGAAAGGTAGTTGCATGGTGAGTTGCTGCTGGTCCGGTTTTAACAATTGCCGCATCGTAAAACATGTTTTCAGAGGAATTGAGAGTGAGACTGTAATGCTTTGGTTTTGCATAGATGTACTCTGATTGTATTCTGCTGCACTTTTTTGTGTGCATCTCAATTTTTGGACATTCACACCACAAACTGATAATTTATTTAATTTTTTTGCCATTTTTAACCAAGCTAATGCACAGTGTTATTTTTATTGTAGTTTAATTTATATACATTGTTTAGCATAAATGAGTACACCCCCCAGGATAATTTACAATAATATATTTGTGCATATACAGTTAAAGTCAGAATTATTAGCCCCCTTTGATTTTTTTTTTCTTTCTTTTTTAAAATATTTCCCAAATGATGTTTAACAAAGCAAGGAAATTTTCACAGTATGTCTGATAATATTTTTTCTTCTGAAGAAAGTCTGATTTGTTTTATTTTGGCTAGAATAAAAACAGTTTTAATTTTTTTTCTAAACCATTTGAGGTCAAAATGATTAGCCCCTTTAAGTTATATCTTTTTATACAATAACTTTTAATTATTTTAATTTTAAAATTAAGAGACACATGAAAGAGAAACCATATCAGAGCCATACTATTTTTAAAGTGACAGCCCAATATTCCTCCTGCCGCCTGTTTTTATTTTGAATCAAACAACAAACTGAGAAAATCCCTCACTGCTCTTGACTGAACGACTTTTGTAGCTAAAGTTTTTTTTCTTACAGTGAAGATGCTTAAAGCACAGTTTGTTTCATTTTTTTATTCTATTGTATTTATTTCCCTTTCCTTATTTACAGGGAGGAAAATAACTGTGCATATACACAGTTAAAGTCAGATTCAATAGCCCTCCTGAATTATTAGCGACCCTTTCCCCCCAATTTCTGTTTAATGCAAAGATTTATTTTCAACCCATTTTTAAACATAAGATTTAATAACTCATTTCTAATAACTGATTTCTTTTATCTTTGCTATGATGACAGTACATTATATATTACTAGATATTTTTATTGCCTAATTATCCTACCCTGCCTAGTTAACCTAGTTAAGCTTTTAAATGTCACTTTAAGCTGTATAGAAGTGTCTTGAATAATATCTAGTCAAATATTATTTACTGTCATCATGGCAAAGATAAAATAAATCAGTTATTAGAAATGAGTTATTAAAACTATTATGTTTAGAAATGTGTTGAAAAAAATCTTCTCTCTGTTAAACAGAAATTGGGGAAAAAAATAAATAGGGGGCTACTAATTCAGGGGGGCTAATAATTCTGACTTTAACTGTACATTAGATTTCAGTACCGAAGACAAAACTGAAACAAAATGTTAAATCAAAATCCAACAATTAAAATTAAATGTTAATAAACAGAAAAAAATCAATGGATACATAATAATATTAGACATTTTCTTTTGCAATAACTTATTATTTTCTATACCTAAAGATGTCTAATGCATATAACTGTTTAATAAAACGGTTCTATATTCCCTATATTCACTCAAATATTAATAAAAATATTCATTTTCAAAAGGGGTTAGGATTAAAGTATTTGTTATATCTTAAAATAGTTTTTATTTTTATATTTCAACCTTTTAACTTCAGTAATGTTGTCTTACTTTTTAAAATGTTTCCTATTATTTAAAATATTTCTACGTGGGTTGAGTTAAAATTGTAGTTTTTCATGAAATTGTGTCTGTCATCCTTATTTTGGTTAAAGTTATACAACAATAAAAATGTAAATATCTTTGTACAGTATACTTTATACCATGGTATTACCATCAATGTCCAAAGAAATTATATATTGATTTATAAATTACATGGTGTTTTACAACTTGCACAATATGTGCACAGCTATTGTTTTTCAGCCAAGGTTAAACATCCGGTGAAAGCTTAATGTGACTATTTTCAATTTCTTAAGGTTCCTTGTTATAATGTATTACAATACATTGAGTTAAATAGACTTCAGCATTCATTTAGTTGTTTAAGCGTAAAACTAGATAAAAGATCATGAAACAGCTAACAGGATCAGCAGGCGACAACAGAAACTCCATTGAAAATACTTGGGTAAAATAAACTGTCATATTTTAAAGAGATGGCGGGGAAAAATGTAAATTAATGCAGTGCTTCTTGTCCAGTCTGCGACCTACTTTACATTATATATCTATCAGGCAGTAAAGATCACAGATTTTTAAAGAAATCAGACCTTAAACATGCATGGCAATTTTATAATGGAAAGACAGTTCACTGGAAGCGCTGAGGCTGGCAGGCTGAAATTAAAACTCTCTGTGCAATTTAATATGCAGAATAAACTTTAAACCTTTTCAGTGTTATCAAAATGGCATACTTGACACGTTCGGCTCGTCACATCATCTGTTGTGAGCTCTGAGAATTTTTGGCAATTAAACATGCTTTTGTTAAACCCGTCTGTTTACATCAAATGAAATGATCTTCAATACAATCATGCTTAAAAGTGCAATTCATGCATGATAAACTACATTATTAATGACGCAGTAAGAAAACTTGGTCCAAACTAAGTGCATTATTTACAAAAAATATTACTTGAGGCATTAGATAATGTTATGCCTATAGAATACAGAGTGTGTCATGTATTTATAGTGTAGCTTTGGTATGGTATTATGATTAACCTAAATTAGGAACTAGTAAGTAGGTTAGGAAGTGTCTACAATAATCCAAAAGCAAGCATGCATGTGCATGTCATAGTGAAATATGAGTAGTATCTGATCAGATCTACATTTTTCAGATGCTACAGCTCATCTGCTGTTGCGCACCATAATCATGCACACTGTTAGAGATGTAGTAAACAGCTGCTGATGCAATCAGATACACCCGTTTACTGTTTTTGCTTCTATATGCTGACAATTGGTGCATTTGTATGCTGGTGTGTTGCATGCAATTACTGACAAAGGAACTGATGTGGTTTTGGTTGACATGGGCTAATTGTCATGCATTTAATGTTCTCTCTTTACCTTGTGTGTTGCATGTATTGAACTTAAAGCATAGAACATATTTTTCACCTCAAAAATTAAACTTTGAATAATTTCAAGATTACATTTTGTCTGGGGGTGAATGCAATGGATGGAAAAGTCACACGTACGCTAGAAACAAATTAGTAGGATTCATTTGAAAATGAAAATGTGAGTAAAATTCACAAATAATATTAGAGTTTTTAAAAAGAAAATTGCAATAACTTTGATGCCAAGATTTTTAATCTGGTTTAGTTCAGGACTCTTGACTGGACATTTCATTATTTAAGTTTTCTGCATTAAAGTCCCGTGAAGTGCTCCAAAATTTGCTTTTTTATTAGATGTTTGACGTAATCTCAACTAAAACATGAAGATAGGGCAGGACATTGAGTAGCTCCTCCCCTTTAAAAAAACAGCCAATAGCGTTTAGATTTTAATCACAGCTCTGCCATATCTTTTACACGCAAATTTTGTCACTGTTTTGTACCACACTAGATTGTGGATAACCTTGAAACTATCATACTGATACTAACATCTAAAAACTTTATTTTAATTTCACGGGAATTTTAAACGTCTCCCATTACAAGCATTGTTTGTTGCATGTGTTGAACTTAAAGCATAGCAATCTTGTTTTTCACCATAAAAATTCTACTTTGGATAATTTCAAGATTACATTTTGTCTGGTGGTTAATACAATAGATGGAAAAATCCCATAGACTTGCCAGTCACATGCACACTAATATTATTTGTGAATTTTACTCACTATTTTATTTTCAAATAAATCCTACCACTTTGTTTTTAGTGTTTTTTTTAGCCATAACTTTGCTGCTAAGATTTTCAATCAGGTTTAGTTCAGGACTCTTGACTGGACATTTCATTATTTAAGTTTTCTGCCTTTAAGTCCCGTGAAGTGCTCTGAAATTAGCATTTTATTTATTAGATGTTTGACGAAATCGAAACTGAAACATGAAGATAGGGCGGGACATAGAGTAGCTCCTCCCCTTTTATAAACAAAACACCCAATAGTGTTTAGTTTTTAATCACAGCTCAGTGAGGGTGGTTGAGCTTAAGCGCATCAAAGGAGAAGTATCTTGAAGGGATGTGGGACAGATACTAGAGAGCATTTAATTGGTCAAGATTTGATGAGAAACTAAAGAATGAGCTGATGTGAAAATAAAACATTGATCCATTTCGGCAGAAGTGACAAACTGCAAGCTTTACATGTTTAATTCAGTTTTATATCTACTAATCCTGAATTTTGTCACTGTTTTGAAGCAATAATTTCAAGATTACAGTTTGTCTGGTGGTTAATGAAATGGATGGAAAAATCCTATAGACCAGTGTTTTTCAACCCTGTTCCTGGAGGCACACCAACAGTACATATTTTGGATGTCTCCCTTTTCTGACCCATTAACTTCAGGTGTTGGAGTCTCTTCTGATGTTATGATAAGTTGATTCAGTTGTTTTTGATTAGGGAGACATTGAAAATGTGGACTGTTGGTGTGCCTTCAGGAACAGGGTTGGGAAACACTGCTATTAACTAGCAAGTCACATGTACACTAGAAACAAAGTTGTAGGATTGATTTGAAAGTGAAATGGGAGTAAAATTCACAAATATTATTAGTGTGGGTTTTAACAAAATCTTTGCTGCCAAGATTTTCAATCAGGTTTAGTTCAGGAGTCTTGACTGGACATTTCATTATTTAATTTTTCAGCTTTAAAGAGCTGTTTTGCTGCATCACATGGCTAATATTTTTATATATTCACAAAGAAATAACAAACTACAACAAACTGAACAACAAACTTGAAACAATTTTTTTTTTTCAAATGTGAAACTTTAAAGTAGGAATACTTTATAATGATACATTCCAATAATGTTTATTTAATGCTAATGTTGACAGTGTGGGTAATAACTAGTGAGCAACCACCTACAAAACACAGGTTACAAAATAGTTCTGGTACATCGTTTTTCCTGTTTCCTCATAATGTCTGTTAGGTAACAATAGGTTTTAAAAAATGACCATGTCTTGGGAGTTTTTGCATTAGTACAATGTCTTAAACTTTTTTTTTTTCAACCTTTTTTTTAAAGGGCGAAGAATCATTACTTTCCAAAGACTTTCTAACTTTTCGAATGCATTCGTGAGCATGTCTCTTGTGAAACTAGTTTTGGTTAATGCTATTGCTAGGCATATTTCAGGATGTGGTGAGGTTTTTTTAAGCTGTTCTAGCTTTGTGTCATTCTGAGGCTTGAAAAAGCAGAATCGTGTGTCTCTGTCAAGGTCCCAGAGCAAAAGCTTTCATCCTCCGCATTAGCATCACTATAGAAGTGACAGAAATACTTCTGCCAGCACCCCTGCCTGTACTCTCTCTCTTTCTCTCTCATTCAGATGGCCTCACAGCGCTCTTTGCTGCTTCTTTGAAGGGCATTCTTTGCAGCTAAAGTCATATATCTCAGTATGGAGGATCTCCGAACTGAAGCAGGGCAGAAGACAAGGATGAGAAAGCTTTGACAGAAAGACCACAGAGGAATTTTGCAATCGCAGACCAAAATCAAGGACAGATTTTTTTTTTTTAACAAGAGCACTAAATGATGTCTCTGCTGGCTGTTCTGTGTGTTTTGTACGTCTGGAGTTCAGCAACGCTGACCGGTGGGCTGGGATCAACACTGGATAGCTTACCTCGGAAAACAGTGCCAATTGGAAGTAAGTTGACTTTTTAAAAATCATGTTTGAATATTATTAGAAAAAGTGCCAGTGCTGTTTCTCACTATCGTTGGCTTATATCTATAAATGCACTTGGGTACTTTTTAAAAAATTACTTTCATTAGATACAAAATATTGAATCAGATGATAGTTAATTGATATTTTATTTCCATTTTCATATTTAAAGGTGCTGAATTTTTAAAGTGCTTTCAGCTGTATTTTTAGCAGCATATTAGGCCCAAAATCATGTCCATATACAGTTAAAGTCAGAATGATTCACCCTCCTGTGAATTTTTTATTTATTTTTTTCAATTATTTCCCAAATAATGCAACAAATTTTTTACAGTATTTGCTATAATATTTTTTTCTTCTGGAGAAATTCTTATTTGTTTTATTTTGGTTAGAATAAAAGCAGTTTTAATTTTTTTAAATTATTTTAAGGTCAATATAATTTGCCAATTTATTTTATTTTATTTTATTTTTTCTATTGTTTACAGAACAAACCATTGTTATACAATACAATGACTTGCCTAGTTAACTAATTAATTTAGTTATGCCTTTAAATTGCACTTTAAGCTGAATACTAGTATCTTAAAAAATATCTGGTCAAATATTATGTACTGTCATCCTGGCAAATGTAAAAGAAAGCAGTTATTAGGAATTAGTTAAATAAAATTATTATGTTTAGAAATATGTAGAATAAAATCTTTTCATTAAACAGAACTTGGAGAAAGTATACAGGGGGGCTAATTATTCAGAAGGGTTCATTTTGACTTCAACTGCATATATTCTATGGTCTTTTACAGAATAATATGGCATTACCACTATGTTAGAGTACAAATGACATGGTTAATATTTCTACTAGGTATTTTTGTTGTAATACCTATTGTGATAATTACTTATTTTTATTATTATTATTATTATTATTAATATTTTATCGTACTTCACTTACTATTTGGTTATTTAAAATTCTCTTTAAGCTCAAAAAATAATGATATGGTAAATGATTAAAATTTCAGTTCAGTCAAATAATGGTCAAAGGTGCAAAGTTCATTCATTATGAAGCAAGTTCAGTTCAGTTCAGTTGCATTCAGCTAAAGATTAGTGTCGGGTAAAAGAGGGCAGTGAACAACTGTTGTCAATTGGCTCACAAAATGAGATACAAACCATGTGAAGACCTATGATTTTATAGTTTACAAAGTTAAAAAGCAGGAAATATGAAATAAAGAAATAAACAGTAAATCATTTAATGCCCTACTACATTTGTTATACAGAATTTCATATACACGTAACCACAATTTGTTACATCATTTTAAAGATAATTTAGTTTATATAAACACTATAAATGAGGAGGACTTCTCTTCTCCTGAATCCTCAGGTCTGAATGCAGATACAGTGGATAGCAGTACAGCAGGTCTCCTGCCCTGTCTATTTCAACCATTAGCCCTGCCGGTAATCTGGAGAATTTTAAAAATAGACGAACACAGCAGCACGGATATAGGCGATGTGTCTGAATGGTAACAAACTCAACTGATAAAAGACAAAGTCTGCCAATCTCCGATTCTCGTACAGCTCTCTCGATAAAAGTGCTTGCTGCAAACCAACAACTTTGCTGTATCGGCCCTGACAGCATTGTGGGGAAAAACATGCAACAAACCCTGTAGATCATGGAAACAAACACATACGACCCATGCAGTGCGTGGTCTCACCCAATCATTGGGTCCCACAGCTTGGCAGGTCTGCCTGCCTTCGGAAAGCACGTGCACCCATGAATAATTAGGAAGCAGGGTCTTCTCATGGGACAAGAAAACTCTGCTATGAATAATAATGAGAAACTGACGCTTCATCACTTCACTTCCAGATTTGTGTTACGTCACTAATTTTGATCCCGCCCCAAAAATGATTTTAAACCTGGAAGGTGAAATTAGCTGACTCAAAATTATCCAGTTTTCCCCACAATTAAAGCTAACAGGTGCTAACGTTGTCTTAACTGATGCTCAACACACACACATCTGTTCAAATTTCAAAACAATTACTCCAGGGTGAACCTTTAAGTGTAGTGTTACCATCCGGCTCTATTCAATTCAAATTTTATCCCCATCCAATAGTGACGGTGCTGTTAAATCTGCAAAATTACAGAGTATTAGCTTTGTTTAAACCGCCATTGAGAAAGGCAAAGGCCAGAGAGGAGACACAGCACTGCATGCCTTTCTTCAAACCATTCCCTGTGTCCATTTCCATATTTGGCAAACGTGAGTTACTTCTGCCTTTGACGTGTGTTGCTAGGTAATGGAGGACGTTTGTTTCATGAAGAGGGGTTTTGGAACTACACCACCATGCTTCTGAGGGATGATCTTAACCTGCTTATCCTGGGTGCCAGAGAAGCCATTTTTGCACTCGACCTGGATGACATTACAGTCAAGAAGGCCATGGTGAGGTCTTAAAGGAATAGTTCAGATAAATATTCAAATGAAAACACCCTCAAATGGTATCAAACCTTTATTTAGAGTTTCTTTCTTCTGTTGAACATGAAAGAAGATATTTTGAGGAAAGCTGAAAAGCTGTAACCATGATATTGTATATACCTAAACTGTTCTAGCTTTTGTTTGTTTTATATTGGTTCATTTATTTAATGTGATTTTATTATATCTAATATTTTTAATTCTTTAAACGATTTCAATGTAGTTTAGGCTATTTTCTCTAGATATGACACCATTGTTTTGAGCCTACAAAAGTGGACACGTAATTTGTAAAGTTTTATGTCTTTCTGTTGTATTCATATTTAGTTTTATCTCCAAAATAAAGAAAGAAATACAGAAAGAAACCACTCGTGGCATCAACAGAGCTGTCAAGTGAGTGCTCTTTCACCCGGTGTAAAGATTAATATGGTGTAAAGATTATTATACGTTATTGAAACACTGATGACGCATCAAAGAGATATCACTTAGAAGTGAAAACTACTTTATTATTTTATGCAATGCCCTTACATTTAAAATGGCAACATAAGGGCGATCTAAAGCAAAAGGATCCCAAGTGTATATGGTGTTTTATGGAATAGCCTGTCTTAAACTGACCAGTTATATGTTTTTCTTTCCCTTATTATTTTTTTTTTGGCGCATGTGCTCCTGTGCGATCGGAAAACTAGTGTAATGATGGCATGTCATCTTTACCAGACTCAGGCAAAGTCCACCTCTCCTTTCACTCCGCCCCGAAGCCCCAGCTGGCCCTCTTTGGCCCAAGGTATTCAGCGGGCTAAAAAAGGCTTGTTGTTGGCCCAAAGGAAGCCCTGCTTTGGCCCGATCAGGCTCCGAAAATGACAGTGGAAATGCGACTGGCCCTGGCTCGCTCGTTTTAGGTGCGAAAGTGGAAACGCGGCTATTGACTTCTGTAGTAGGAATAACAAATGGAAGTCAATGGTTACAGGTTTCTGACATTTTTCAAAATATTTTCTTTTGTGCTTAACGAAAGAAAGAGACAAACAGGTTTGTGACAAGGGAAGAAAGAGTAAACAATGGCATAATATGGGGATTTTTGTTGAACTATCTCTTTAAATGCATAGTTACAAATGTTTCTAATGCTGTCTTCAGTTTGTCAAGGTGTTTTTTTTTTTTTTTTTTACTAAACTGTGTTGTTTCTCTTCAGGTGAAATGGGAAGTAACACGTGACCAGCAAAACGATTGTTCAAATAAGGGGAAAGATGCTACGGTGAGTCTTCATTTCAAATCTTCATTTCACATCATGAAGGAATGCTTTTTCATTTAATCGTCTTAAACAGATTTAAAAAAATCTAAAATACAACCTCTGTAGATGAACAAGTAAACACAAACAATGTAGAATTAAAAAAATACAAGTATGACTCATTACAGTTATTTTTGCTAACATATAACCAGCATTTGCTTGCACATCATTATATGCTAACCAACAAGATCATCATGTTGAATTAGAATCAGTTTAAATCATTATAATATCATTTACAAAGTATTTAACCTACTAAAATTTATGTAATTAATGTTTTACATCCACACAAAAACAGGCTTAGATGATATATGTTGTACTTTAAACATATGAACAGAAATAACTGTGGTGAATTTCTGTGACATGCTCGAAGAAGGAAACCAAGACAGCAGAACGTGCATCGTTTGGCTAAAAATGGGACAGCTGTGGCTAATAGCACAGACTATAAAATACACAAGACGTGTCACTCGTATAGTTTTAAATGTGGAAAAGTGTTACGGTCAATATGGCGAATGAAGCCCCCTCCTTATAGTACAGGAGCCAATATAAACTGAAGATTCTTGTAATGTAATGTGTATTTATATACGCATTTATTGTGTATGGTTACACCCCTACTCTTTTTTTACGAGAAGTGCCATGGGATTTTTAATGACCACAGAGAGTCAGGACCTTTCTGAGTTTCTGCAGATTTCGTGTGATTCAAACATTTAGAAATGAAACGAAAGAAACAGTTGTAGTTTAATTTTATTGGTGAATCCTAAAATGAAATTTAATCTTACATTTGGCAAGCAATTTTGGAGAATTTGATGTTTCCACATTCTAACAGAATGCCCAAGCATAATTCCCGAGAGGCGTTTCAAAGATGACCAGCGAGTAAACTGACTTGCCTTTTAAGGGACTTTGCTAATAGCCTTCAACTGTGAATTTTGAATCCGTAATCAGAGTACCCGCAGGGTCTTAAAAGCATTGAAAAAGTCTTAATAAATCTCAAATTAAGCCCTTAATAGGGTTTAATTTGGTATACAAAGTCTTGGATTTCTTATTTTATTCATTTATTTTTGCCTTTCCTAGGACTAAGTTCATATCGTAACAAAATTAACTGTTACTAATGTAGGCTAATTAAAAATTCATGCAGCGTAACTTCCTTAAAACTGAAGCACCACTCTTACACATTGAATGAGAACATTACAGAGGTTTTCAAAACCATGTTTCCTGGAGGGTTGCGTATAAATAAATATAACTGATCACTGAAATAAAATGTTTTATTTCATTCAAGTAGCTCACTTGTACATAATTATTTTCTAGTGTTCAAAATGTATACAGATTTGACTTTATCCCTCTCATACTTTTGCCTCAATGGGTACGAAGTTGGCATTGAATTTAATTTGAAATGGTATTAAAAAGGTCTTAAAAAGTCTTGAATTTCATTTGGAGGATCCCGGAGGTACCCTGGTAATGAATCACTTTAAACTCTTATTTATCATTATTTTACATAGAGGAGCTCAAATATTGAATTGTGTCTGCTCCTGTTTATTTATGATTACTTTAAACTGCTGTAACAAGTAGAAAAATTCTAAATTATTAATTTATATAAATTTTCCGCTACTATTTTATGAGTTCTTGCTTTTTTATAATTGTAGCTTAGGCTACATGTGATACACTGATCAGCCACTTTATTTCGTACACTTTACTAGTACTGGGTTGGACCCCCTTTTGCCTTCAGAACTGCCTTAATCCTTCGTGGCATATATTCAACAAGGTACTGAAGATATTCCTCAGAGATTTTGGTCCATATTGACATGATAGCATCACGCTGTTGCCGCAGATTTGTCAGCTGCACATCCATGATATGAATCTCCCGTTCCACTACATCCTAAAGGTGCTCTATTGGATTGAGATCTGGTGACTGTGAAGGCCATTTGAGTACAGTGAACTCATTGTCATGTTCAAGAAACCAGTCTGAGATGATTCACGCTTTTTGACATGGTGTGTTATCAGAAGATGGGTATATTGTGGTCATAAAGGGATGGACATGGTCAGCAACAATACTAATTTGGTATAATGCTTTGAATTTCTGTGTAGTAAAAAAAAGTTTATGTTCTATTTAGGACAACACTAAACTCATTCATTCATTCATTTTCTTTTCGGCTTAGTTTCTTTATTAATCAGGGGTCACCACAGGGTAATGAACCACCAACTTGCCCTTCCAGCCGCAACCCAACACCAGGAAACACCCATACACTCCTGCATTCACACACATACACTACAGACAATTTAGCTTATTCACCTATAGTACATGTCTTTGGACTGTGGGGGAACCGGAGCACCAAGAGGAAACCCAATGCGAACACGGGGAGAACATGCAAACTCCACACAGAAATGCCAACTGATCTTGCTGGGGATCGAACCATCGACCTTCTTGCTGTGAGGTGATCATGCTACCCACTGCGCCACCGTGACGCCCACACTGAACTTATACACTACATACCTGAATGTATAAGTGCATAGTGCAAAGGTGTCAAACTCAGATCCTGGAGAGCCATAGCTCTGCACAGTTTAGTTCCAACCCTAATTTAACACACCTGATCAAACTAATTGAGTCTTTCAGGCTTGTTTGAAACCTAGGTAAGTGTGTTGGAGCAGGGTTGGAACTAAACTGTGCAGTGCTAGCATAGTGTGTAGTGTGCCATTTAGGAAGCAATGAGTAAATTATTCTGTTATTTACACTGCAAGTTGCAGTATTATAATCACTAATTAGCATCAATACATTTTTACTACTATTTGTTAATTAGAAATTTAACATATTATACACATATGAAGATGTTTAAGACTATTAAAAGCAGCGTCTGAGGAAGTGGCTTTGGTATGTTTATTTACAGCAGATATATGGAAGTGTGTCTTGCAGCTTGGTCAGGCAATGTGGTTAGAAAAAAATCATTGAGTTATTCCCCGTATTGTTTGTTTGTTTTTAATTTTTTTAGAATGACTGCAAAAACTATATTCGAATTCTTCATAAAAAGGACGATGGCAGAATGTATGTTTGTGGAACCAAAGCGTTCAACCCTACCTGTGGCTATTTGGTGAGTAGCATCCATTTCATTCAGTGTTTGTTAGTGACCAAAAATGTGGAATGTGTATTGTTTATGTCTTTGTTGCATGTTATTCTCATAGTCCTATGCGGATGGTAAGCTGACTTTAGAGATCATCCAAGAAGATACGAAAGGGAAATGTCCGTTTGACCCTTTTCAGCGATATACATCTGCAATGGTCGGTACGTACTGCCTAGCTGTCCATAGACTAGATAATTTGTATTCATATCTGCAACACTCAAGGTTTCATTGATTGCAAGTATTTTGACACATATAGTAATCTGTGCCTTGGTTTTCTCTCTCTCAGATGGAGCATATTACTCTGCTACTTCAATGAACTTTCGTGGTTCAGAGCCGGTGATGATGCGCAGCACAGAGGAAAGCATTCGAACTGAGTTTACAAGCACCTGGCTCAGTGGTGAGAAAGTGTTCATGTCTAAACCAACCACCAAACACAATGTGAAAAAAAATGCAAGAGCAAACTCAGTGCAATACCCTTGTACATAACCACAACATACTTGCAAATTGTATGCACAGCTTATCAGATTTTTAGAACAAAGGCTACTAATAAACTGTTAAAGGTAAGGTCCTATGAAAGGTTCCATATCTAGTATAATCTAGTGTGCTATAAAACAGTGACGGGTTTAGAAGAAATAAACCTAATAAAAACATCCAAAACCTGCAGTTTGTCTCTTCCGCCCCCAAAATAGATCAACGATTTTTTTCACGTCACCTCATACTTCAGTTTCTTGTCAAACCTTCTGACCAATCAAACGCTTTCTAGTATCTGACATGCCCCGCCCACTTTAAGACGCTTCTAGTTTGCTTTTCATTTGATGCGCTTGAGCTCAATAGCTGTCACTGCGGTCTCCCTCAAAACTGGACCTCATGTATTAATTGAATGTACAAAAACAAGAAATTCAGGCAAATCATTTTTTGAAGGATTGAGAGAGCTAAATACAGTCAATTTCTCCCTAAAAGATATTTTATCCGGCAGAGATAAAAAGGTTAATAACAAAATTTTACCATTTGAATGACATAGATTTAATGGATAGGATATAATAGTTTTCCTTTTTTTCCTCCATTTATATTATTTTGTTTTATTTAAATTTTTCTTTAATAGTAAACCAACTTAGTATTCCCTTATTAATCCCTCAGGACTTCTAACCAAGTTGCGCTCCATACTCCAATTCAGTAGGTGGCGGAAAATGCTCCGTAGTTGGTTTGCCAACCACCAGATAAAACTCCAGAAAAAGAAACATTGAATAAAACTGCACATTTCAAGGCATCTCACAATATCTTTAATAATCATCCATTTGTTAGTATTTAAATTATTCTCCGTTTCAGGAAGACTTTTTGTTTTTACGCTTGTCAAAATTCTTTTTAGTTCAAATATGTGACGCTGGATCACTAAATATTATGTTGCATGCATAAATTTGTGGGAATAGCCAAAAGTATGTCAAAATGATTGATTTATATTGTGTGCCAAAAATGCTTTAAGATTTAGTAAATAATTTTCCATAAATATGTCCACTTATGTACAACTAATGATTAGTAATATGCATAGCTAATAATAGAATTTGGACAACTTTAAAGTTGATTTTCTTAGTATTTAGATATTTTTTTCCTCAAACCTTTACTAGATGTTGCTATATTCTAACAAACCCAACATTCACTGAGAGCTTAGTTATTTAGGTTTCAGATGATGTATAAATCTCTGGACTGGTTTTGTGATACCGGGTCACACATGTAAATAGGTAATTACGTGATAGCAACACAGTCTGTAAATGACATGGTGAAGCAGTTTGGTAGTCATTAATGTGGACATCCAACAATCATTGTGCTTTTTGTTTTTTGTTTTTTTACAATGAAGATGTATAGCCAAACGAAACAGCTTCTTGAAAAAAGTAAAATTTAATCTTGATTTTTGTCTGTTGTGAGTTGATTGTTGTTTTTTTATTCGTGCATCTCATATGAGGGACAGGTTGATCCCACCCTCGCACCAGTAAACAATCAGAGAAAACATGAGATGATATAAATGAAGGGGATTTTCATTTGATTAAAGTTTACAATGAGACATTGACTTTGATAAAAGTTTAAAATAACGCTTTTACTAACAAAAATAAACAACGAACAATACATTTACTACAGTTTTTATTCATCTTTGTTAACATGAATGTAATTTCTTGTTAACTCACAGTGTATTAACTAATGTCAACAAGCATAACTCTCGATTTTATTAATGCATTTAGTAAATGTTGATCTATGATTAATAAATGCTATTCAAGTATTGTTTATGATAGTAAAACATTAACTAACATTAAAGGGGATCTATTATCCAGCTTCTAATGGTCAAAATCTAGTGATGTAATTATATTATAATCACACTTTATTAAAACAGTCTGCAGAAACACTTTGATTGACATTATTTCTTTGTACGTGTCATCAGAGAGGGAAAGCCCCGCCCCCTAAAGTGACGATCTCTCCCTCATTAGTACAGGGCGTAGTCTTGTTTTTGAATCTGCCACTATGCTGACACATGGGCATTTGTAGCTCCGCCCTCTTTAAAAAAAGAGCACAATCTCATTTGAATTTAAAGCGACAGTCACCAAATCGGCACAATTAGGATCAAAGCCTAAAAGGGGCAGATTCAAAGAGTTATAAAACATTATTTGTTTGGTATTTTGAGCTGAAACTTCATATACACACTCTAGGGACATCCAAGACTTATCTTGTAAAAAGAGGTATAATAGGTCCCCTTTAACTAATGGATTGTAAATTGTGACTTATATAATAATGTGCATGAATAAGTCATTTATTATATATTTTGCCATATTCCAAACCAAAAAAATGTAGAATGATTATTGGTGCCAGACAGGGTGGTTTGAGTGTCTGCTGATTGCAATCATTTACAGAAAATCTTGCGAGAACACACACACACACACACAAATAAACCGTAGTTCTGTGGGTGAAAACATGCCTACTCTTATAGAAGGGCGATGCAAACAACTAAAATAGTTTTGTCATTTTAGAACCAAATTTTATCCACATGGCCCACATACCAGAGGGCCAATCAAATCCAGACGGCGATGATGACAAGATCTATCTGTTCTTCAGTGAGACAGCAGTGGAATATGAGTCATACACAAAGGTGGACGTGTCTCGAGTGGCTCGTGTGTGCAAGGTAAACTCCCTTGAGGTTATACATGTATTTGAAGAAATGTTACAGGATTTCCTGTCTACCACGTATAGCATCTATGCAAAATCATTTTATCTTCTCAGGGTGACTTGGGTGGACAGAGGACGCTACAAAAAAAGTGGACATCATTTCTAAAAGCAAGGCTCGACTGTCAAGTTCCAAACACCAATCTCCCTCTTCTGGTCCAGGACGTTTTCCACTTGTGTCCAGATTACTGGACCACCTGTGTTTTTTATGCTGTTTTTACACCACAGTCGTAAGTTTGAGTGTTTCATTGTTAAAGCAAAGCATATTTGATCATATATTGAATTCATAACTGCCACAAACAACACCTTTGAAAATCTTTTAATTCCACAAACCTCAAGAATTATTATTAGCTATAGATTTTTAATCAGGTTTAGATCAGGACTCTGGGCTGGACATTTCATTATTCATTCATTTTCTTTTTGGCTTAGTCCCTTTATTAATCTGGGGTTGCCACAGCGGAATGAACCGCCAAGTTCTCCAACACATGTTTTACGCAGCAATGCCCTTCCAGCTGCAACCCATCTCTGGGAAACATCCATACACACTCATTCACACTCATACCCTATGGGCAATTTAGCCTACCCAATTCACCTATACCACATCTCTTTGGACTGTGGGGGAAACCAGAGCACCCGGAGGAAACGCAAACTCCACACAGAAACGCCAACTGACCCAGCTGAGGCTCGAACAAGCAACCTTCTTGCTGTGAGGTGACAGCACTTTGTACTGCGTCGCTGACATTTCATTAATTTGGTGTTTTATTACAGTGGAAATCAAAACTAGAGAACAGCCCACAATTTTCCAAATTTTGAGGTCTCTGCATAGTTCTGTTTGACGTGATCATATGAGCAGAACACTAATCCTCTATAAAAAAATCTAATATAATAAAATTTTAAGAATGCTTTTATATACCTATTAAACTCTATTAAATGGCAGCCATACATTCCAGTTTTAACTGGCTTTGCAATGTACTGTAGTCAGAGTGTTAAGTCAAATCACCACAATGGCTCTTCTTATGTTTAACACTCTTTTTTTCTCTCCAAATCCTGTATATTGTAATAACAGACAGGGTTCTCTACCCCTCAAAAGCCTGCGCTATCACACACACACACACACACACGTTCTACTTACACATGCGCAGCTCATAGAACATAACTTAACAAGAGCACTAAAGTGACTATAACTTCAATTCAATTGAACCTTTATATATTTGATATAAATAATAAGGATTAAGACATTAAAAATTAAAGTAGTAGTTCACCCAAAAATTTACTCGCAATTTATTCACCCTCAAGTGGTTATAAACATTTATGAGTTTCTTTCTTCTGTTGAACACTAAATAAGATATTTTGAAGAATGCTGAAAATGGGTAACTATTAACTTCCATAGTAGAAAAAACAAATACTTTAATTACAGATTTCCAGCTTTCTTTAAAATGTTTTTTGTGTGTGTGTGTGTGTGTGTGTGTGTGTGTTCAACAAAAAACAGAAACTCAACCAGGTTTTGAACAAGTGAAGTGAGTAAATGATGACAGAACTTCTTTTTGGGTGAACTATCCCTTAAAGTGTTCATATTATATTTTCTAATTTTGATCTCTACTGTACTTTGCACACCTCTACCTTTTCCCAGTGAATGTAATTGTTGTGTCAAGTGCCCTTTGTTTACATAGCGCTAATGCAGTTCATCCATCCAAATCCATGATGCAAGCTTTAAAGATCCTGTGAAGTACTTTAAAATGTGCATTTTTGTTCGATGTTTGACATAATCTCAACCGAAATATGAAGAGAGGGTGGTGTTTTGAATAGTGTTTTGTTTTATCACCGCTCTGCCAGTAAGAGTGGTTGAATGAGAAGCGTCTTGAAGGGGGCGGGGCATATCAGATTCTAGAGAGCATTTGATTGGTCACGATTGGATGAGAAACTGTTGAGGAATAAAACTGTTGATCCATAGGCAAAGGTGACAAACTACAAGCTTCACTTGTTTATATCGCTTTCAAATCTTCTAAAAGCAGATTTTGTCACTGTTTTGGTGCACGCTAGTCCATAGATATCCTAAAATCGAATAATACTGATACTAACATCTAAAAAATTCCTCCATCAGAGATGAGACCTTTTATCAACATTTACATTTTAAACAAGTGGCAAGAGGAGTGGGATGCATTGGAAAATAAAAAATTGCATGAAATCCGACCTGAAATCCCAAACCAAATTTTAAGACATTTTAAGACTAGATTTGATCAAGTTATTTTTACCAGATGTCGTATTGGGCATACAAGATTAACCCATGTTTTTTTGCTTAAAGATGAAGACCCCACTCAGTGTTTGTGCTGCAAAACTCAGCTTACTGTAAAACACATTTTACTGGACTGTCCTGCTTTTACTGATTCTAGAAGACTTTTTTATGAAATGAACTCTCTTAAGGACATTTTTAACAAAATGACACCAGAAAAGATTTTAGAATTCTTATCATATATTAACATTAAACATTTTTAACTTGTGTATTCATTTGTTTGTTATTCTTAATTGTTTATTTAAAAATTATTTAATATAGAAATGTTCTTGCCATGAAAATAGCCTTGGTTGCTGACATGACAATAAATCAAAAATACATTACATTACATTACTAACATCTAAAAAAACTTTATTTTAATTTCATGGGCCCTAAAAATTACACTTAAAAAGTCTTTAAAATGTCTTCAAAATTTTAGGCCCTAAAAAGTCTTAAATTCACTAAAATATTGTCTTGTTGGTCTTAAATCATTTTGAATGCGTCTAAATTTTTTTTTAAGTAAAGCTACCCAATAGATCTAACACACATTTAATCGCCAGCAATACATCTCAGTAAAACTTTTAGAAAAACTATATTCATAACTAATTTTATAATAGTCTGTTGTGCTTACATTTAGTTTTTTACGAGCTTTTTGAAGTTATGTTGAAAAAAATGTACGTATACAACTAGGGTCTGCTTGCTTTGACACATTATTTAAAATATGTGGCTAAGAAATAACTAATTAGAATTCATTTTTGATGGGGCAAATACAATTTTTTTTTCTGCTGGGCCATACAAAAAATCCTTAGTGTTTACTCCTAAATGCGTCTAAAATTTCAATCTTCATGGTCTTAAAAAGTCTTAAATTTGACTGAAACCCTGTTACGCTATTAACAAGCATTCAGCGTTAAGTGTGGATTGTATATAACAAATTGCAAGGTTCCTTTTTTGTTGCTAGTTTGAATAAAGTCTGCTAAATGTAAATGATACATTTTTGCAACATGGTTAATGTTGAAAAATTAAATCCGAGATGTTTCTCCTCGGCTACACGGTGGCACAGTGGGTAGCACAATCGCCTCACAGCAAGAAGTTCGCTGGTTGGAGCCTCAGCTGGGTCAATTGGCATTTCTGTTGAATACAGGTGAATTGGGTAGGCTCAATTGGCTGTAGTGTATGTGTTTGATTGAGTGGTTATGGGTGTTTCCCAGTGATGGGTTGCGGCTGGAAGGGCATCCGCTGTGTAAAACATATGCTGGATAAGTTTGTGATTCATTCCGCTGTGGTGACCCCTGATTAATAAAGGGACTAAGCCGAAAAGAAAGTGAATGAATGAATGTTTCTCCTCCACAGGGACTCCTCTCAGTACTCTGCGGTATGTTCATACAAAATTGAAGACATCAAGACCGTGTTCTCAAAGGGAAAATTTAAGGCTCCGTTTAATGTGGAGACATCATTCGTGAAGTGGGTGATGTACTCAGGCGAGCTTCCTGATCCCCGACCCGGAGCGGTGAGTCTTCTGTTCATTTTCTGATATATTAACTAAAAAAAACGAATTAACTTAACTAACTTTATGTTTTTCACAAAAGTGCATTGACAATCATGCCAGACAAAAGGGCATCACCAAATCTCTGGAGCTTCCAGACAAAACGTTGCAGTTTGTCAAAGACAAGCCTCTGATGGACCAGGCCGTCACTGCAGAGCAACCCCTGCTGGTGAAGAGTGGAGCTGCGTTCACTAGAATAGTAGTCACCTCTGTGACCGCCTTGAATGGAACCAGCCATCAAGTCATGTTTATTGGCACAAGTAAATACTCTTTAATGCAATTATGTGGCTTTATGATCAGTGAACTGAAAACATATTAAAGAGGATGTACAATTGAAGTCAAAATTATTAACCTCCCTATTAGCCTTCTGTTTAACGGAAATATTTTTTCAACACATTTCTAAACATAATAGTTTTAATAACTCTTTTCTAATTACTGATTTATTTATCTTTGCCATGATGACAGTACATAATATTTGACTAGAATTTTTTTAAAGATGCTAGTATACATCTTAAAGTGCAATTTAAAGGCTTAACTAGGTTAATTAGACAAGTTAGGATAATTAGGCAAGTATTTAGGCAAGTAAGTCATTGTATTACAGTGGTTTGTTCTGTAGACAATCGAGAAAAAATATATTGCTTAAAGGGGCTAATAAGATGGCTAATGGGGCTTATTCACCTTATTCTCCGCGAATGAGCGGGCGCAGCCATTTGAATCTTTTTGGCTCGAAACTTCCGGTCTCATTCACTTCTATTCATTTTTAAACGTTAAAAACAGCTCGTTCTGCTGCTTGATGTTGTAAATTGATATTTTCTTATTATATTATTCTACTTTTTATGTATAGTCATGCAAACACTTGTTTGTAGAGCGAGTAGGTTGATCGTTTTTTGCCATTTATTATTTCTAACCATTTCTTCCATAGGCAACTGAATCGGAAGTTCTAAAACAATCGCAAAAACGAGCGCACTTCCGCATTGTAGAATAAGGTCAATAAGATTGACCTTAAAATGGCTTTTAAAAAAGTAAAAACTGCTTTTATTTTAGCCAAAATAAAACAAATAAGACTTTCTCCAGAAGAAAAAATATTATAGGAAATATTGAGAAAAATTCTTTGCTCTGTTAAACAGCATTTGGCAATTGTTTGAAATAGAAAACAAAATTCACAGGAAGGCTAATCATTTTGACTTTATATATTTTGAGGGGGAAAAAACAAAATTAGGGCTGCAGAATATATTGAAAAATTATTGTGATGCTATTATATGCAATATCTGTAACGCAGAGAAGTGCAATAAATTCAATCCATTGTATGTCCCAAGCATTTGTTTATCCCCATCTCTCCAGTTGGTGAACCTAGAGCTAAAAATAAACACTGATGCTGGGAGACGAGAGAGGAAAATTAATAATAATAAAAATAATAATAATAATAAATCTCAGAATTTCTGCAGAGGTTTTCTGTCATTAGTGGTGTTTTAAAGGGATAGTTCACCCAAAACTGAACATTCTGTCATCATGTGCTCACTCTTTACCTGTTTCAAACCTTTTTGAGTTTCTTCTGTTGAACAAAAAAGAAGATATTTCGAAAAATGTTGAAAACCTGTAACCATTGACTTCCATAGTATTTCTTATTCCTTCTATGGAAGTCAATGGTTACAGGTTTTTCAGCATTCTTCAAAATAACATCTTTTGTATTTATCACAAGAAAGAAACTTTTTTTTTAAAAGGTTTGGAACCACTTGGTGAGTAAATAGTCAAATTTATTATTGCTGATAAAATAGCGTTTTTAGAAATTCGTTATATTGTAAGACATTTTGTTACCGCAACACTTACCAACAATATTGCATAGTTTCCCAGTATCATGCAGCCCTGGTAAAAATGAACATTGGTATTTTTTTACTTTTTTTAAAGAAATAATTCAAACACAAATGTAAATTATGTCACCATTTTCTCTCCCTTCATTTGTTCCAATCCTGTTTGAGTATATTGAAAAAAGTAGCCATTGACTTCCGTAGCAAGTTTTTTCTCTACTATATAAGTCAATGGCTGGCAATTCCAACATTTTTCAAAATATCTTCCTTTGTGCTCAATTTGGAACTACTTGAGAGTGAGTAAATGATGGGAAAATTTTCTTTTTTGGGTGAACTATCCCTTTAAGACAGATGATACAAAATGCACCAACACATTTAAAGGGAGCTTGTTTTCTTGTGTTTTGCATTGTGTTGCGTGTCAGAGAGCGGTTCAGTCCTGAAAGCTGTGAATTATGACGGAGAGATGGTCATTATGGAAGAGATTCAGCTGTTTGAGCCCTCAGAGCCCATCAAGATACTGCGTCTTTCAAACAGCAAGGTAATAAATAGATGTGTTAACAGATTTGTTTATTGCACACTTGGCAGCATCGTGAGTTTTTGTGTTGTGCAAGTTTGTACTGTTTCTTTCATTAAGCTGAGTCAACTGTGACACATTGCACTACATCAGAGCCTACCTAACATTTTGGTTTTATTTTTATATTTTATATATATATTATATATTATTTTACATTTATTTTATTTGATTTAAATACTATAAATTAATATACTAAATTGTTCTGTCTATGCTCACAATATTTTAAATAAAGTTTTCACATTTTTTTTCCTTAACAACTTATTTTCTAAGTTGTGTACACTTTGGAAGAACTCTCCTACAGTTTACATGGAAATATTCAAATGTATTTCATTAAATGGTGATTTTTTTTTTTTTGCACTTTATGATCCTCAATGTTAGCATGACATGCAATGAGATAAAATAATAATGGCTATGATATTGGCAACACCCTCACCTCCTTTTTTTGGTAATTAGCATAATTTACATTTATTAGATAATCTGCATATACAGTTGAAGTCAGAATTATTAGCCGAATTATTAAAAATATATATTTTTTCTTTTTTCTTTTAGATTTTTAAATATTTCCCAAATGATGTTTAACAGAGGAAGGAAATTTTCACAGTATGTCTGATAATATTTTTTCTTCTGGAGAAAGTCTTATTTGTTTTATTTCGGCTAGAATAAAAGCAGTTTTAAATTTTTTAAAAGCCATTTTAAGGTCAGAATTATTAGCCCCTTTAAGCTATATTTGTTTTCGATAATCCACAGAACAAACCATCGTTATACAATAACTTGCCTGATTACCCTAACCTGCCTAGTTAACCTAAATAACCTAGTTAAGCCTTTAGATGTCACTTTAAGCTGTATAGAAGTGTCTTGAAAAATATCTAGTCAAATATTATGTACTGTCATCATGACAAAGATAAAATAAATCAGTTATTAGAAATGAGTTATTAAACTATTATATTTAGAAATGTGTTGAAAAATCGTCTCTCTGTTAAACAGAAATTGGGGGAAAAATAAAGGGGGGCTTCAACTGTACATTTATGACATTTATTTTTCCTTTTAACACTTTTTGTTTATATGTTAATGCTCCATTTGATACTCCTTTGACCTATTTGCAAATTTGAAAATCAATGGTAAAAAAATAGATCCTCCAATTTTTGTGAATTATATGGAAAACAAAATCTCAACTACTTATAATGCAGATAGAACACTATAATTATTTTATTTTATTTTTTTGCCTTTTTGCAAATCTTAATTTGCCTTAGTTTTGATCATCATTACTCTTTATCATTTTAACATGTAGAATTATGTGTGATGTCATTCCAGAAGCAGCTGTATGTGGGTTCTGAGGTGGGCGTGGTTCAGCTGTCTATCAGTGAATGTGGGCGGTACCGCACATGTCTGGACTGTGTTCTGGCCAGGGATCCGCACTGCGGCTGGGACCTCGATACTGAGCGCTGTGCTACTATTAACAGCATCCACAGAACCAGAAGCAGGTAAAAAGACGAGCATAATAACACATTATTTAATATAATGTATATTTATGTAAAGCCCAAAATTAGAAGATAAGCTAGAGAATTGTATATTGCTTGGAAAAATTTTTTTTATCATAGATTAAAATGATTGCTAATGGAACAATATTTTTATGATACTATTTTCAGCACATTTCTCACGCAAAAAGTATAGCTTGCTATAATGTAAAACAACTGCTATATTAAAGAAGTATATATCATGGACGGCACAGTGGCCCAGTGGTTAGTACTGTCACCTCACAGCAAGGTCTCTTGCATGTTCTCCGGTTTTCCACACAGTCCAAAGACATGCGCTATAGGTGAATTGAATAAGCTAAATAGGCCGTAGTGTATGTGCGAGTGTGAATGTGTGTATGGGTGTTTCCCAGTACGGGGTTGCAGTTGGAAGGGCATCCGCTGTGTAAAACATATGCTGGATAAGTTGGCGGTTCATTCCGCTGTGGCGACATTTAAATGTCACTTTAAGCTGTATAGAAGTGTCCTGAAATATATCTAGTCAAATATTATTTACTGTCATCATGACAAAGATACAATCAATCAGTTATTAGAAATGAGTTATTAAAACTATTATGTTTAGAAATGTGTTGAAAAAATCTCTCTGTTAAACAGAAATTGGGGAAAAAATAAATGGGGGCTAATAATTCAGGAGGTCTAATAATTCTGACTTATATATTTATACAACAGTTCTGCACTTACAATCATTATTAAACTGGTAAGCATACTTGCCAACACTTTTTTTCAGGAGTCTCCCGTATTTCAGACCAATCTCCCACAACCATCCCGTTTTGTTATTTCTCCCGGAAAAGTCCCGTAATTTTATTTATTTTTTGACACAGTCTGTAACACTCCGGGTTGCCAACTTTGGTAGAGTATCCGATCGCAGCAGCCGCCCAAAACCTGGTGCATAATACAGTTACTAATACAACAGTACAGTTACTTACCTATCCGGGTTCTCAACAGTGATATTCAGAGACCTCACCCCCAAACACCCCATTTTGTCAGGATCACTTTACATTACGCTTGAGAATCATCCAAATACTAGCTCTAAAGTGACGTTGGTGAATTAGTAACGGCTTCTGCTGTTTTGATGTCAGCTGCAGATGTGAATGAATGGCAGAAGAAAGTAGTTCCTAATACAAAAGAGTTTTTAGACTCTCCATGTTTGACTTCCTTATTTATATACACGATTGTGCCATTGAACTGTTGTATAAACACAATATCACACGAGTAGCAGTGCGATATGGCTGTATATCAGCACTGGTGGGACACTAAGGTACTTGGCCTGTGGCCTCGTGCCAACGTACGCTTCCCACCAGTGCTGACATACAGCCATATCGCACTGCTACTTTTGCGATATTGCTCATATATATATATATTTATACAGCTGAAGTCAGAATTATTAGTCCGCCTGATTATTTTTTCCCCCATTTTCTGTTTAACGAAGAGAATATTTTTTCGAGCACATTTCTAAACATAATAGTTTCAATAACTCATTACTAATAACTGATTTCTAATAATATGCTAATAATAACTGGCTAATAATTTTGTCCTTAAAATGTTTATAAAAATTTTTTAAACTGCTTTTATTGTAGCCGAAATAAAACAAATCAGACTTTCTCCAGAAGAAAAAATATTATCAGACATACTGTGAAAATGTCCTTGCTCTTTTAAACATCATTTGGGAAATATTATAAAAAAAATGAAATAAATTTAAAGGGGGCTAATAATTCTGACTTCAACTGTGTATATATATATAGATATGTTTTCTCAAATATATGCATGGATGTGTGTATTTATGTATACATGATAAATATACACCGCATCAAATTATGTCTAAACTAAATTTTTATTTTGGATGCGATTAATCACAAATAATTCTGCCCAGCACTACTTAATAAAGGTATTAAAACAATTTAATTTGTGGTTTATTTATGCATATTACATTAATGACATTTTTAAAAGTTTTTAATTTTATGAAATTACTTTTGACAAAACCTTCCAGGTGCGCTTTAGACACATCATCAGTGATGTAACATGAGGTTATCGCCTGTTTGAATACAGAATTTCTATATTCAAAATGTCCTCTAGTAATGTACACCATTACTAACACTAGTATTTTCTGATTTGTCTTTTCCTTAGCGCTGTGATTCAGAGTTTGAGTGATGGAGATGCCAGTCAATGTCCAACACTAGGTAAATGAGATATATATTTTGTGTGTGTGTGTGTGTTATGATTGAAACATTAAGTCATTATGAACCAGAAGCTGGAACCATTTGTTTTTGTTAATGTGTGCAGTTCCTAGAGAAACAGAATATTAAATGAGAAAGCAGGGGGTGTGGCTTGTGTTTTTCTATTACAAGCTGATTGGGTGTAATAAAGTAGGCATTTCATTTAGAAAGATCAAGAAAAGGTTTGGGGAGTTATTACAACCTACCAGACTCCTCCTCCTCATCATTCGTTTGTTGTCATAGTGCTGTCAAAATTAACAGTTAGGGGGCCGTGGTTAAGTATGTTAACCACACAATACTTCAGACAGATGTAATCTGAGAATTCAACTGAAAACAAACAGGAAGTGCATTTTTAGACAAAACTAGCAATGTGAGCTAACAAAATCAACATGGTTAGTTCTGATTTCATTTCTACTTCGAATGTTACATCTAGAACTTGTGTTACAGGTGTCAGTAAACCAGTCAACATCTCCTTTTACCACGGGAATACCGTGAAGCTGGGCTGCCAACCTTATTCCAACCTGGCGCAGGTTAAATGGCAGTTGAACAGGGAGCCAATCAAAGCATCCAACACCATCCAGATCCTCTCCGACGGCTTGATGATCTTCAACGCATCTTTAGACGCCACCGGCTACTACACCTGCAGCTCCATCGAGACCATCTCCCAGCGCAAATACCACACCCAGCATGTAGCGTATGATGTAAAGATGTGGTCCGAATCTGGAACAACAGCGTCACTTCATCATGTCAAGGAAAAAGAGCGCACCCTAGTGGCCATGGTGGTGATACTGTCACTAGTTCTAGCTGCACTGTTGATATGGAACCTGTACAAAGGCCATTTGTCTCTGCCATGTTTACACAGGAAGGTAAAAGACACACAAAACAGGCATGAAGATGATGCTAACCAGGTTCAGCCACAGAGACTAGCAACATCAGTGGTGAACTTCAACAGCAACAACAACCACGCCAATGACCAGAGGTACTCCAGCTCTAGAGAAACAGACAGACTCTCAACCACAGCTGGGTCCACAGGTCAGATGTCACTGAAATACATAGATGATGAATCAGACATTTGAGTCTGTTTTTATGCACTTGTTAATATGGTACTTCGCCATTTACATGCAGACCAAGCACACTAGTGCGGATTCCTCTTATGCAGCTTTTAACACTTGACTTAACTGTTGTTTTGACCCAGTTTGATTAATTTCTACCTTTAAAAATAAAATAACTTGTTTCTTTACTTCCAAATGAAATTCATACCAATGCCCATGCACACAAATAGACACATTTTGGCAAGCAGCTGGTGGACAAGTAAACAAATTAGGTACTTATAAGAATAAAAGTGAAAGTGCAGATACCATAATAAAATATTACCCCGTCAATTTTTTAATTTACTTCAGTAATTAAAGTATTTACTTATGAATGTTTATTTCGAAAGAAAATTGAATTACCAAACCTTGTCATACTCTAATAATAACCATACTGATAATCCGGGCCGGCCCTGTACATTTGGGGGCCCCAAGCAGAATATTTTGGGGCCTTACCTTGCTCTAAATAGTGGAGTATTGCCATTGCAAACCGGCCCACAATGATTTTATTGCTTATTAAATACAAATAATGAAACAGAAAAGTAGCCTGATTGCTTCTACTTAACTGTCTGAATGATGTGTCATTGGACATTCTAAAACAGCACTGTTTTTGTCAACTAGCAGCTTCAAAAATGAAGAACTAAACGAGTTTTAATAAAGGGACCATTGATTCCTACTTTACGTCCTGCTGGAGTGTTTAAAATATATTCTAATAATTTAGCAAACAGATTGAAGATTCTATAAAAGATTCTAGGTTGAGTTTATATATATATAAATTCCAAAAGCTAAAAACCTGAATTAATTAAATGCATTACTTAGTAATACAATATACATTCTGAACTCATTAAAAACTCAACAAAAAAAAAACAATTAACATTAATGCAAAGATTGAATCATAAATAATAAAATCAATAAGCAAATAATATAAAAGATTAAAATAAAAAACATAAGGGTGCAACAAATACTGGGTTAATGTTAATACCCAAACACAAACTTTATTATTCCCTTCAGTCTCTTTCCCTGTTCTTGACATTTGAGATGAAGGGTCCGGAGCTTATATTAAACAATGGTTAAACTATGCCTGAAGAACACTGTTTCGTTTCATCACGTGTTCTTGGAAGAACAAACTCAAAAAAAAAAAAAAAAAATATATATATATATATATATATATATATATATATATATATATATATATATATATATATTGCTCAGCATATACGAGTACACCCCATTTTGAAAATGAATATTTGGATCCATTTCTTAGTGAATATGGGTAATATATATTGGTGCATTTAAACAAAACTGATTTATTAAACAGATATATTTATTCAAATAATATTTGTCACAGAACATCTTTAAAAATGGAAATACATTTAAATTCATGCAAATTATTGCAAATCAAAATTACAAACCAACACCTTGATTCTATTGATTTTTAAAAAAAAAGTTGTTTTTAATATTTTTAAAAATTCACATTTAATATTTTTCCGTATCATATACATTTGGGCTACTAATTTTAAACCATTATTGTAAGATTTTGTTAGATAAGCTCCAGATTTGGCTTCAGTACTTACTTAACTAATGTATATGCACAAATATTGAACTACACTGTTCCAATTGAACTAGACGGTTCCAAGTTACTATGATCTTTTATGTGAAGCTGCTTTGACACAATCTACATTGTAAAAACGCTATACAAATAAAAGTGAACTGAAAATGTAATATTGTAAAGTATCCCACAGAAGATATTCATTTAAATGAGAGATTTGTATTCATATATGCTGAGCACTGTATATAATTACATTTTTTCTTTCCTTGCTACCAAGTGCCTCAAACAAACTTTGTATCCAATCCACTTAGATTTTCTTCAGAAGTTCTCATTTGTCAACATGTTTCCAAATAAACTGTTTAAACTTTAGATCCTGAAATCTGTTCAATAGACTATTCAGATTCTTTCTTGAGGCTTTTAGTAATGTGCTCATGATTTAGGGATACCCCTCTGGCCAAAATGACACACGCTGTCTTGTTAAAACCTGCCGTGGGTGTTGCCTCAAACCCAAGTTTGTTGCCTTTAAAGGCAATCCAGGATGGCAAAGAATGAACTTCCTGCATCTTCAGGCTGCAAAAAACATGTCAAAACTGCATCCAAACTTTAAGCAACTTGTGTTTTATGAAATGTGCTGCAGATGCTAATAATATTTATAAACATTTATAAAATACCACATTTAAACCTGTTGCGATGGAACAACAATAAATGTTTGGAAACATGGGTAAAAATGAGCAAACAATCTTTAATCAATCATTTCAATTACACAAAATACAAAACATTACATTTTCAAGGAATTTAAGTAATGGATAGTTCAACCAAATATTTAAATCACGTCACAAATGACTCTCCCCCATGTAGTTTTAAACTTTTTTTCTTTTGTTTTGAACAAATGTATGCGATTTAAATCATGACAGACTTTATTTTTGGTTAAACTATCCCTTAAAAACAGTGTTTCTCGACCATGTTCCTGGTGGACCACCAGCTCAGCACATTTCTAGTCTCCTTAACCAAACACACCTGATTCAGATTCAGTAAAGACTGAATGACCTATTATGGGTGTAACAGACAAAGGAGACATCCAAAACATGCATTGTTGGTGGTCCTCCAGGAATGTGGTTGAGAAGCACTGCTTTACAACAATTAGCATGGTCTCAGAAAGGAATCAAAAGCAAGCTGAGTGCCTGCAAATGAGATTATGTAGAAATATTTAGGTCTACGCCAGTGAAAACCTGCTTTTCTGCTAACGGCAGGTGTATGGGGCGTTAATAAACAGTCTGTGTTTGTGGTTTTACACTGACCCTAATGTTACAGCTTCTCCGACCCAATTCTCAGATCATCCTCTTCACCGTCTGTAGCGATACCTCTTAAAGTGGAACCACAGCTGAAAGATTCCATTAGCGAACTGGCAGCGGAAACCATGGCGATGTGAATATTCCCACTCGCGGTTGACGATTTTAAAGGCGATGTCTTCATACGGCGGTCCGGCATGAAAGCGCAGAATCCCGAAGTCTTTATTGTCGGGACAGGGCTCCAGGAAGTACTGCGGAGTCGAGCGCTTGTCGATGAGGTCGGGGTAGAAGATGTTGAATTTGTAGCCCTGGACGATCTTGGGCGGCGGGTTATCGAAGTCGTAATGCGTCTGGTTGTATTTGTTCCACTCGAAGCCGGTGTGAACGCGGTTGAAGAAGCGGGGTTTGCGTGGACGGTATTTGTCGGCCCACAGGTACATTTTCCCAGTCAGAGGCATTTCGACGCTGAACTGAGCCTCGTCACCGCCCATGCCCTCTTTAGCCCGACGCACAAATAAATCCTCAGCACTTTCACTTGCATCACCTGTGTTCAGGAAACACAAAGAAAACTGGCATTAGCACCGTCATACAAATGAACAGCCCGGGTGGAGTTCTGAAGTGGGCCTATTATGCCCCTTTTTACAAGACGTAAAATAAGTCTCTGATGTCCCTAGAGCAGGGGTGGGCAAACTCAGTCCTGGAGGGCCAGTATCCTGCACAGTTTAGCTCCAACACTAATCAAACACACCTGCCAATAGATTTCTAGTGATCTTGAAGACTCTGATTAGCATGTTCAGGTGTGTTTGATTAGTGTTGGAGCTAAACTGTGCAGTACACCGGCCCTTCAGAACTGAGTTTGCCCACCTCTGCTCTAGAGTGTGTATTTGATGTTTTAGCTATATAAATAATATAAGCTAATATAAATAATGTTCTAGAAGTCTTTGAACCTGACCCTTTTAGGATTTGATCAAAATTGTGCAGATTTGGTGACTATCGCTTTAAATTCAAATGAGATTGTGCTGTTTTCAAAAGAGGGCGGAGCTACAAACACATGTGTGTCAGCATAGCAGTAGATTCAAAACAGGAGGAAAGTTATCTGTGTGGAAAAACTGAAAATATGGGGAAAAAAAAAAGTGTCTCAGAAGGTCATCTATCGAGACTACAGTGTTCATTTGTGCATCATAAAACTCTGCCTTTATATTGCTTCTTAGGGGTCATTCACATATCACATCTAAAAGGTCTAAAAAGAGCGCGCCACTTCCTTTAACATTTTCAACGTGCTTTGTGCTCACGCTCCTTTGTCATCTGACATTGCTAGGGGACCATTAACCGTCATTCGCACAAGCTGACAAAACATTGCTGCATACAAGATCAGATTTTTTATTTATGGAAAAAAAATGTAGAGCACTGCAGTGTTTGGGTGTTCTGAGGTAATTGGCACGTCATATGTGCATCGCTCCTAATATGAGTGTACAAGCCGCGCACCTCCATTCAAAATAATGAACGGCTTAGGCTGCATTTACACTGTAGATTCCAATTTTGCGATCGTATCCACCTTTTTAGACGATCCGCTTACATCACCTTTTAAAAGTGACTTGTATCTAATGTCCGCATTTACACTGCACACGGCTAAGGCACAATGACCTGGGAAAAAAAAGCGCTGACTAACAACTGATAATAAATGTGTGCTCCTTACTCCATTCCTGTATTTAATCTGTTGGCAGGGTTTCATTTTTTATTTTATTTTTGACAAGCTGTTTTACTATAGTTTATGACAGAAAAGTCCTCATTTGGCCATCTTCTTTTAATCTAGGCTTTTTTAAACCAGTAGTCATCTTAGTGTGATGTCCATACAGTGATTTATGCACATAATGTATGCAATTGTTTTACATGGTGGATGTTGTGCTTGATTTCTCTCTCTCCTTAACATGCCTAAATACTTGTGCTACATGACATTACGAAAGTTTTTTGTCCTTGTATATGAGATTCAAGGTTTGGGACTCTGCTAAAGTCATTTCCGAAATGAAAGCGTCAGAGTTGATGTCATTTGCATGACTCGCAACTTGCATTGACAGTTCTGATCTACCTGCTTACACTGCAGACATAAGGGCACATAGCCATTTCATGTTGGATAAGTTTCGACATACGAACAAGGGGCGGGCTTTCCCCCTCTGGTGTAGAGGTCTGCATTCGACTGTACTGCGGGACACAAATTATCTGGTGTAATTTGAATGGGAGCGGGCAGTCTAACAATATAGTGCTCCCGAGTCCCGACATTATTTTGGAACAGCATATCTGTGATTTCCTCATTCTTATTGAGCACCGGTACAGCCAGTGCTCACGACTGTTACGGATGCTGAACGTACGGACCAGTGCTTTCTGCACATGGTTTATATCCAAGAACCTGCGTCTGGCAAATGTTACTTCCAACTGTCATATGTGCGACCAGCTTCAAAAGACTGGAACCTCGGGTTTAAAGGCTGATTTATACTTCTGCGTGCTGTTTGTGTTGCTCTGCAATAACACTTCCAAAACACTAGCTGGCAGTAGGTTATGTTCCTCTGTGTTGAGTTTCTTCGCTGGTGTTTTGTTTTTTCTGAACGCTACCATAATGTACAAGAAGCTAAAACTTGCTCATTCACAGGCCGGAACCGGCAGACGTGCAACAACTTTTATCATAAGGTAAACACAAAACAATAGTTTCCATCTAGAGCTCCTTCACGGGACTCGACACTTGTAAATACTCACTCCATCAGACTCGCAGCTCTCAGCACCGCCCAGGCTCGTCACCGGTACCAAACCAACCAATCACAGAGCTTGTGCTACGCGTTGTTGCGACTTGTAGTTACATTTTTTGTGAGGTACACGTCAGCGACAGCTACGACGAGGGCTATACAACCGCACGAAGGCTGCGCCGGAGCATATGCACGCGCTTGATGCAGAAATATAAATCAGCCTTAAGGCGGCACTCATGTCTCATCCCAAAGGGGCAAACAAAACTGAAATTTAGCCTACAATCCTCGCACAACATACAACCTTATCTGTTATCTCTCTCTTTCGGTAGTACCCAATTTAAACGTGAGATTTTGGAAACCAGAGCTAAATTTAGCGGGAATTGTCGGGTTAGGTAGAGAATTATTCTAAGCAGGCAGCGGGTGAACAAAGACTGAACATACAGCGGGAGTGGTCAGGTGCGGAATAAAACCTGGCGGGAGCAGGACTAAAAAAGACCTCTACTCAGATGAAATATAATGGGAGAATGCCAATCAAAGTGTTTTTATAAAAAATTAAATTAATATATTTGTACTATTAAAAGCTGGCTATCTTCACACACTGCTGCCGCACAGCTGTGTTTAAACCTCTTATTAAAAGTGATTTTTGCATAACAGGTCCCCTTTAAAGCATGTGTTGCAGTTTAATACAGTATACGAGCGATACGCACCGGTCACCTGCATCTGCCTGCGGGCCAGCAGGAGTCGCTGCAGGTCCTCCTCCTCCGCGATGATGTGTGTGTCCAGCGGCAGCTCCGAGTTCTGCAGGAGTGTGGGACTGTAGCGGCCGGAGTCATACTCGGCCTGACTCTGCTGGATCAGATCCTCCTCTGTCAACACGGCCTCCGGAGCTTCATCTTTCTCTCCCTCCTCCTCCTCTCCTTTCTTCTCCTCCTCAGGACTGCTCCTTCCAGAACGCTCAGCCTCTTCTCCACCCGTCCTCCTGCTCCGTCTGTCCTCATCTTCCTCTCTGTCTCGCTGCTGAGAGGAGCTGCCAGCCGCCTCGTCTCCAGACTCCGCTTCTCTAGAGCTGCTGGGAAATATAACAGATGATTCACATATTAGGTATGTTTGCAATGCAATTTGTTTTATTATTTAGGAATTGGTGATAAAATAGTGGAGTGTGTTTCATTTTATACATACAGTTGAATTATTAGACCCCCTATAGATTTTTTCACCAACACATTTCTAAACATAATAGTTTTAATAACTCATTTCTATTAACTGATTTACTTTGTCTTTTCTATAATGACAGTACAGAATATTTTACTAGATATTTTTCAAGATACGAGAATTCAGCTTAGTGACAATTAAATTAGGGATGTCCCGATCAGGTTTTTCTGCCCTCAAGTCCGAGTCGTTTGATTTGGAGTATCTATTGATACAAAACCCGATTCAATACTTCTATAATACATTTTAAAAATTCAAATCGACGTTCTATGTGCTCCATAAGCATAAGAAATCCAGAGTTCTCTACAAATGCGAATGGCACTCATTGTGACCCTTTGGTCATGTTTACAATGTCAGGTCTTGATGCCCAATTCTGATTTGTTGCCTATATCTGATTTGTTTTGTCTGTCTGTTTACACGTTCTTTTAATTGTGACCCATATCCGATTCATGTGTTTGCACTATAGACTGTAAAATATATGGACGTAGCATCCGTGACGTCACCCATAGGTTTCTGAAGAGCGCAAATGCAGCTACAAGTAGGCGCGGCCAACCATCGCCATTTTGTTCGCGCGTCATCGCACCCACGGCGGGATACCAAACAAGGGCAAAGAGGCGGAGAGTGAGCGGAGCTACAGACACCTGTTGGCATTTAGCTTGGACCTGGCTAAGACAGACTTTACTTTGGGAGAAATGCTTAATACTTTATTACCTGCGACTCGTTTGTGTTCTGACCACATGTGCTTGGCTGTACACTATATCAATAAAGTGTTTAGACTTTCAAAAACACTGCTGTAATACATTGGGCCACTAAACATTGTTCTTATGACGTTTTTCAACAGTAGGAAAACGCAAATTACGTCTAAACACTTCAAATATAGTCTGTATTAGTAAATGCAAGACTATTGACAAAATCCAGGCATAACATTGTATGACAGCGCTTCATATGACTGTTTTATAGCCTACAGCTAATCAATCTGTCAGATTCTGGAGTGCTTTACAGCTCTAAAGAACATTATAAATGAGAAATGATCTTAAATAAAATAAATACATTTATAGAGATGGTATATAAGTATATAATTTCACTCACCAGGGAAACGGTGGCCATGTGAATGGTTTGTGAGGACAATTAAGTGCACACAGCATGCTATATCATGTGATAATTGTAGAAAATAATTCCAAAAGGCAACTGACTGAGTAAAGAAACATTAACCAACACAAAAATGCGATGTATACGCCGAGCATAGCGGCTAATTAGCCGTAATCAGTTGAGGTGATGAGACAGCGAGCAGCAAGACCTAGCTGTCACTCAAGTGGCCACGCCTTTAATTATGCAGACTTAATATAACTTAATAAAACGAAACGGATGAGCTATAAAAAAATTCACCCCTCTCACAGTTGTCATGAAGGTTAATCATGGCTATATGCACCAAAGCCATCTTTTGTACCAGGCTGTAAACATGTTTTTATCAGCTGTAAAAATGGCCAATTTCCCATTGCAGTCAGAAATGTCCTGGACTTTCCTGAACATCCCTGATTTAAAGCCATAACTAGGTTAATTAGGCATTATATATTATTATTATATAACGATGGTTTATTCTGTGGACATTCGAAAATATTAATATTGAACTTAAAATTTTTTTAAAAAATTTAAACTGCTTTTATTTTAGCCGAAATAAAACAAATCAGACTTTCTACAGAAGAAAAAATATTATAGGAGATACTGTGAAAATTTCCTTGCTCTGTTGAACATCATTTGGGAAATATTTAAGAAAGAAAAACAAATTCACAGGAGGGCGAATGATTTTGACTTTAACTATACATGTATATGTAGTATGTAGGCATATTGCACATTCACACAACCTCCCAGTTGGATCAATAATTAATCCAAATTCCCCCCAAAAACACACTCATAATCCTGTACATTCAGGCAGAGGTGAACTGACTCACATGGGCTGCTCTTTCTCCGGCTCCTCTTTGATGATGGGGAAAAGCGGTTCACTCTCCACACCCTGTTCCTGCTTGAGTTTATACAGCTTCTGCCGCAGGACGTCCTGATGACGCTCTCTCAGCCTTTACAAACACACACATTAAATTCAATACATCTTTATCTCTACAGGCTTTTTTCAATGTAGACTGTGTCAAAGCAGCTTCACATAGATGAAGAAGAGAGAGTAAAAGCCAGCAGATTATTTTAAATGGTTCAATTGAGTTTCAGTTCAGGCACTGTTGAAGTTCAGCTCAGATCAGTGTAATCAGGGTGTCCGTGGCATCTTGAAAAGTATTTAAAAAGTCTTAAATGCTGTTACAAGGTATTACATTTTGTATCATTCTTAATTATAAAATGTAAATATTCTGTAGGTTAGCAAGTAAAAATTTTTCCAATGTTACTGATTAAAACCTAAAGTGGCGATGAGGTCTTAAAATGTATGGAAAGAGTCTTAAAATAGGTCTTAAATAGTATTAAACCTCTCTGACTCTTGTATATACCCTTGTAATGCAAATAGTCACTGTTGAAGTCTATAGAACACTATCTATAAGGTAAATCGTCACTAAAGGCTAAACACATCTCTTTGACACAGTTAGAGTCGGATACACACCTGGCTCGTGCCATGTAGACGCGCACCTGCTGCAGGAGACTCTCCCAGTAGCCGATGTCCAGATTTGAGCCTCCTGCCTGAATCTTACTCTCGATGTTCATGTAAAGGGCCTGAAGCTGACTGTACGTCTTCCCTTTAAACACACTCTGGACATCTGTGCTGACGGAGGTGTTTATGCCCTCACGCCGGTCACCTGACAGCCAAAAACACACCCAGATCAGGGCCTGCATACTGGACGCTCCACTAAATTATGCTGCATTGTACAATATTATTTTAAAAGACTTACATTATATAGAGAATATATAATCACTATTAAATATTACAAATAAATATCATTTGCAGAGTTTTGTGAATTAGCAGATTTCAAATGAGTTCATAGTAATAACTATTGTGCAGGGTAAAAAAGTGGTATTACATATATTAAAAGTATAATAATATGACAATGTATTAAAAACTATAATAATAAATATAAATATAAATGAATAAAATTATGGTAAAACTAAATACACTTTTTTTTTTCCTCCCCAAATAATTATTCATTCATTCATTCATTCATTCATTCATTCATTCATTTTCTTTTTGGCTTAGTCCCTTTAATAATCCGGGGTCGCCACAGCGGAATGAACCGCCAACTTATCCAGCACATGTTTTACACAGCGGATGCCCTTAAAGCTGCAACCCATCACTGGGAAACACCCATACACACTCACTCCCACACATACACTACAATTTAGCCAACCCAATTCACCTATACCACATGTGTTTGGACTTGTGGGGGAAACAGGAGCACCTGGAGGAAACCCACGCGAACATGGGGAGAACATGCAAACTCCACACAGAAATGCCAACTGACCCAGCCGAGGCTCAAACCAGCGACCTTCTTGCAATGAGGCGAACTTGCTACCCACTGTGCCACCACGTTGCCTCCAAATAATTAAAGACATGTTAAACATGATTATATCTATAAATATAACTATTTTAATACTTTTCTAAAAGTAATTTATTCCTGTCATGAATTTTCACCACTAAAACTTTCACATTATTCATATATGCTCATTTGTCCTCAAGAAGCATTTATTTTTATCTATTTAAAAATAAATATACACATTAACATTAATTAGAAACATTATAAAATTAAATACAAATATTTTGAATCCATTATGCAAATTTTAACAATATATGCTGATACTTCTGAACGGTACTAATATCTCAATATAATATCTGGCATTAATGGTACTAATATTGATACTAATGATATTAATTAAAATGTTGACATTAAATATTAACATATATTTTAAAAAGTGGTACTAAAATAAATATATAAATTAATTAAATAAAATTTAAATAAAATACATATAATTAAGTAAAATGCTAATATTTTTGGAATCAGTAATAGAATGAGTGATACTAAATATATATATATATATATATATATATATATATATATATATATATATATATATATATATATATATATATATATGTAATATTAATATTTTAATTGGTATTATCAGTATCAATATTTTTGTAATCCATTATGCAAATTTTAGGATTTGCTGAATTTTCTGAATGATACTAATATTTCACTGCTATTTCTATAAATATTAAAATTTATTTTAAAAAAATTACATGCCGAGTCACACATATACATATATACACACACACACAGTTGAACTCAGAATTATTAAACCTCCTGAATTATTAGCCCCTGTTTATTTCCCCCCAATTTCTGTTTAACAGCGAGAAGATTGTTTCAGCACATTTCTAAACATAATAGTTTTATTAACTGATTTATTTTATCTTTGTCATGATGACAGTAAATAATATTTTACTAGATATTTTTCAAAACACTTCTATTCAGCTTAAATTGGCATTTAAAGGCTTAACTAGGTTAATTAGGTTAACTAGGCAGGTTAGGGAAATTAGGGAAGTTATTGTATAATGATGGTTTGTTCTGTAGATTATCTGAAAAATATATAGCTTAAAGGGGCTAATAATTTTGACCTTAAAATGGTTGTTAAAAAAAGTAAAAACTGCTTTTATTCTAGCCAAAATAAAAGAAATAAGACTTTCTCCAGAAGAAAAAAATATTATCAGACATACTGTGAAAATTTTCTTGCTTTGTTAAACATAATTTGGGAAATATATTTAAAAAAAAAAAAAAAAAAAAAAAATCAAAGGGGGGCTAATAATTCTGACCTCTACTGTGTGTGTGTATATGTGTGTGTGTGTGTGTGTGTGTGTGCGTGTGTGTGTGTGTGTGTGTGTATGTGTCAATAGAAATTCAACAAATATTACATTTATTTTCGCACATTTCTTCAAATATAAATTTGACTTTTTAAAAAAATTTAAAAAAGGAATGTCGAAGGTATAAATGTACTCATCACCTGGCCCTTTCCCTGACGCCTCCAGTTTGCGTAGTTTGCTGATTTCATCTTCAGTAATGGTGGTCATATCCCTCCAGAAATCCACATTCTTGCCACATTCCAGCTCCATGTACACCTTCAACCAGTAACACAAACATTAAAACCATCACTTATGTTACACAGGAAATACTGTTAATTAATACTGTTTAATTACATTTTAAACTTAAAACTGTTTGTTGCAGTCTCTCTCATGACTCACCTTAATGTCCTCAAGCAGGTCATCCATGTCTGTGACGGTCAGTCCGTTGAGGAAAGTGTACGGTTCGTGCATCTCCACAGACAGATCGTCATCCTCAGCGCTGATGTATTTCGCCAGCAGGTCGATAGGTTTCGCTCGGCCGTCCCGGATGCGTATCTTAGACCTGTATCGCATCACATTACAGAAAACATATTGCCAAATGCCATCATCACACATCTACATTCATAAACAGACACTAATTTAATTCAAGTTGATTTGTATGGCCCTTTTTTCTCACTATAATGTAAAGGGAATGACCTGAGTTTGGCCTGATGCAGATGAAAGTTGTCCTCTTGCTCCGCCCACGTTTTGAAATGCTCCGCCTCTTTCTCTCTCTGCAGCATCTCCAGCTCCTGCTCCCGCATGGCTTTCTCCCGCTCTCGCTCCAGACGCAGCTGCTTCACCTGAACACACAGCGCACACACTTTTACTGCAGCTCGGCTTTTTCAGCTTTCTCCAGATACAGTGATGAACAACAGTGAAGTACTTCCTTTTTACTTTTCTTAAATTTCAACTGTGGTCCGGTAAGTGGTTCAAGCATTTCGATTGTTGAAGGTTCAGTCATTTCAACTAGTAGTGGAAGGATTTCTTAGGCTGTTGGTGTTTTACATCGTCACTGTATTGAATCCACAGATTCATCTATACTATATAAACATGTAAATACATGTTTAAATGTATATTACTGGATTCACGCATAGATAGATTGATTTATAAGCCTATTGTTAGTTTATAATTAATTTTATTTTGTGAAACTTTTACTTTTCTACATTCCAAAGTATAGTATTGTGCATTTTAGCTCCTTTTCATTTCATACAAACACTTCATTCTTCGGTACGTTTCACTGGAGATGTTCTGATCACAGATTCATGAACTATCAGATTGTTTTCAACTCCAGTTCAGCAGATGCAGGGGCGTAGATTTAGGGTAGACGGAGGTGACTCGTCCCCACCAATATCCACCGAACATAGAAATGTCCCCACCAATAATTTAATCCACTTAAAAAAAATTATAATAAAAAATAAATAAATAAAAAAAAAATTATAATAAAATAAATAAATAAATAATAATAATAATATCGAAGAAAAAAAATAAAATAAAAATTAATAATAAAAAAATATATTTTTTTAAATAAATAAAAATAAATAAATAAATAAATTAATTAATTAATTAAAAAACAATAATAAATAATCGCACTGTCAACATTAACCTAGTCCTAGACCTAGACCATAGAGACCTAGACATGCTGAAAGGGTTAAATCAGGTTCTCTCCTTAAGTCCTCCCACCCCAAACTGCATATGGACATTTTAACTGGCTGTGCCTTTACCTGCTATCATGTGGCTGCCTTCAGATACAAGCAGCGCCAAACGCGGTGGATTGTTTTTTTTTCCCGTGCTAGAGTATGGTTGGGTGACACACAAGTAAGTATGGCGGCGGCAAAAAAGGTGGACATAAGGTGCTTTTTTTTCAACAAAAGTGTAAGTCACATACTGTAAGCTCAAGTTCACTACTGAGTATGCAGTTCACTACAAGATAATGCAGTTAATGCTCGTGACGCAGTCTATCGCTACATCGCAGACTGATATAGTCTGTGAATAATATGCCCTGAAAACTAACTGTAGAATAAACAGCTGAAGTTTAATCCCGGCCAGTTCTCCTAATCTCTCAGAGTAGCATGTCCAATTTCAGTTGAAACATTTGTCAGAAAAAATACAGCCTGAGTATAGGCATAATATTGATGACATGTTTCATTTGCACTATAGCTAAAATAAACGGAAGTCTTTATTAAACTCTCTCTTTATCAGTTAATAAACTTTACAATAGTAAAGTAAAGATTACACTATCAGGCCTGGAGCCAGCTTATTGAAAGCGGTGGCTATTTTTTTCTAAAAAACCTTTTTGCAGTTATTTTCCTGATTTTCTATTTAATTATGAGGTATAATTATTGCATTTTAAGAACGGTTTTTTGCTGGATTAGCTTGTCGGATGGTTATCATAATCACGCTTTTTGATGTACCAGAAAATACTATTTTATCAAATTGTTTACCATACTATTTTATGTGTGCATTTAATATAATAATAATAATAAACTGGCCAGTACATTCAACTTTCCTTAGTCAGAATTTGCCCATTTGAATAATATGGAAAATTCTAAAATAATAATAATAATAATACAACTTTTGGTCTTTCGAACCACCCAAACCCCCCTTGGCTACAGGCCTAAAACTTAGTAATTTGTATGAAGAGAGGATTAATTATTAATATATTTTAATAGCAGTTAAATAAATAATAGCAGTACATATATATTGTTTGATTCACCCGTCCCCACTAATGTCAAGTGCAAACCTACACCCTTGATTAGATGATTCAAATGATCAGTTCAGAGCTAATATCCAGATAAATAATTCAAGCTCAAGTGTACGGTAGTGCTTTAACATCTACATCTAAACTTAGTGTTAAAACATTACATTTAATAGTTTGCTAGATGCTTTTATCTGAAGCAACTTACAAAAGAGGATAATACAAACACTTAAAATCACAAAAAAGCACTGCCTATATGCATCAAAAATACATAAAGGGTTATGTACATAAGTTGCAAAATGCATAACACGTACGTCATCACATATTTGATTGTTGCCTCATTTCAGGTTAACTAAAGTGTTTGTTGTATAGTGATTCAAAAATGTTTTCTTTATCCATTTGTGTTCTTTTATATGTATTTTTATTCAGCAATGAATAACAACATATCAAAAAACTAAAGTAAAAAATAAAACCGGCGACTCTTACAAACGACACGTGCCTAAAATATGTAAAGGAAAAAGGAAAAAAAACTCAATTGTTTTGTAATGTGTTATGTAATGAAATGTGTATTTATATAGCGCATTTATTGTGTATGTCCATACACCCAAAGCGCTTCACAATCATGAGAGGGGTCTCTCCACATCACCACCAATGTGCAGCATCCACTTGGATGATGCAACAGCAGCCACAGGACAACGGCGCCAGTGCGCTCACCACATACCAGCTACAGGTGGAGTGGAGAGACAGTGATAAAGACAATTCGGTGGATGGGGATGATTAGGAGGCCATGATCAGTGAGGGCCGATGGAGGGAATTTGGCCAGGACACCAGGGTGACACTCCTACTCTTTACGAGAAGTGCCATGGGATTTAATGACCACAGAGAGTCAGGACCTCTGTTTATCGTCTCATCCGAAAGATGGATAATAGATAATTAATAGTTCCTAATATTTTTCATAGTGCTCAAGTATAAATAACCAATGAAACTATTTTAAAATCACTTCTGTTTATAGTTTCTCCCATCAGATCAACTAAAAATACTTAATAACTGTAGCAATTACTTTTTAAAATTAAAACCCACAACATCAAAAAACAAGTGTTTGGTACCTTTTGCAGTTCCCTGCGGTTTTCCTCCTGGATGTGTTTATTTCTGTCCTTCAGATTTTTTTCTGACAAATGGCCGATGCCTTTCTTCTCCAGAGCCTGAGGGGAAAAAAACACACACAGTGAGTGATTTCTTCCTGTCATCATCACTAATATGGTATATGAACATAGACTTTTCATTTTCAGCCAGCCCAAGCGCTTCCATTGAACTCTCGGCCATTACAAAATCCCCATGTTTAACATCTGATTTCTTTGAAAACGAGTGCTCTTCACTGCCTGATTGATATACGATATGAAGTAGATCTCAGACCGGACTAGAAGCACTGCATTAAATTCCATTGTTCTGTGCCATCTCTTTAAAATATGGAAATGTATTTTACTCCAGCACTTTCAATATAGTTTCTGTGCTAGCCCGCTGCTACTGACGGTGCTTGCATTTACACAGTCTTTCATCTCATTTTACGCTTGAACAACTAAATGTTGAAGTCTATTTAACCGGATGTATTTTAATTACATTGCAACATCGATGCTGTAAAAACGACCTTATGAAATTGAAAATAGTCACATAAACCTTTCACCGGACGTTCATCATTAGCTGAAAAACTCTAGCTGTGCATATACCGTATATCATGCTGTGCTTCACACAGGTTTGAAATATACTTGCGGTAGTCAGATTGAAACACATTAAATGGTTAACTACATACTATTGCCAAAGCATTTTAGATATGTATAAAATAATATGTAATAAATAAACAAATTAATAAAATATACAGAAAATGAGAGGCAAATGACAGAAGAAATAAAAACTGACAATAACTTAAAGAATTATTATAATAACAAGCATAAAAAGTGTACTTTATTTAAATAATGTAAATGAGTTTGATTAACCTTTTCTAATGGTGAACAGATATTTCGTAGCCGGTTTAGATTAAAGAATGAATTATTTAATGTTTCTCTTGCTCTCGCGGCTGTCAGTTGTGAAGCTAAGTGAAAGTATATCAGGCGTAAATAAAATGATAATGCAAAAACGCATACAACTAACGGCAGATTAGAAAGCAAAATTCAAATCACGGACATTTTATTAGATTTAAACGACGGCCGGACGCTTAAAGTCATCAAAGGCACGTCACTGTGGGTCTGCAGTAGGGATGCACCGATACCATTTTTTTGGAACTGATTCAATCTCGATACCAATATTCTGAGTATCGACTGATACAGATCCGATCCCGATACTGTGTGTTTTTTTTGTTTGTTTGTTTGTTTATTTTCAAAGCATAATACAGTTTCTATAGTTTTGGTGATAAACTCAAATAATATATCTTCTTTAGTAAAAATAACCTATAGGCCTACTGTGTATGACAGACAACACAATCTGAAAACATGATGCTTGCTGTAAACTAGGCTACATTTGAGCATTCGTTATGACATTGATCTGTTGTGGCCCAGCTTATGTTTACTTTTTTAATATTAAAATTTTTCTTTGAAATCTGTAATAAGCTACCATTATTAACACTCATCGTTGGTAAAATAACCAGCCTTTAAGCAAAGCCTGCAGGTTTGATGCGGACTAAACTGTCTGAGGCCAGTTTTACTTAATAATCCCTCGTCAAATCTCGCCGTGATGAGACGGAGAACACAAGGTCCGCTTATATGCTTCAGCGTCAAAACACAAACTGCTCTGTTCAATAAAATGTTGATATAAATAAAACTACAGTGAAATATTCAGTTTCAGAGTAACCTAGCCTATATTAGGCTAAATCATTCATGTAATAGTTATTGTATATTGTATATGTATAGTTATAACAGTTAATGACAATCTATATCGCACCCGTCAGTTTCACTTTTATTAATTTAATCAACTAGCCTACTTTGACCACAATGAGTCAGGCTTTACAAACTATTCGCAGCACATTTCTCAGTCGGAAGGATGAGAGAACAGAAACTCATTGTGGGAATAATCTTATGGAGCGGCGCACATCGCATCTGCGCAGACGGTGCGTGGATGAAGCTCTTGATGCATCACTGAGACACAGCGCGCAGCTCTCCGGTATATGCGGACACTTTCAAAACAGCAGCACAAAGGGGAGAAATCAGTGCGTTGATGATCTATCCAACGTATTATTGAGCCTTTTCTCATTTAAAATGTCAGGTAGGCCTACTTTGTGTGTGAAGAGCAGGTAATAACCCTCTTTAGTGTTGCGAATGCGATCTGCTGATCTAACAGACACAGCGAAACATGATTTAGAAACAGCAACTCCTTGTTGCAGGTCAAAAATGAATCAATTTAATGCAAAACTAAATCCATTTCTCCACTAATTATTAAAACTAACAGGAACAATTAGTCTTGGAGAAAGTTTTTCGTGTCAAACGTGACACGCAGTTTGAATTGTGAACGAATGAAGAATGATTGACAGGCGCATCGGCGGGAAGCGCTGAACTGAAAATCAATTAATATAATTATAATTTAATATTCATCTGTGCTTCACATTAAACTAAAGAATGGATTCAGAACATTTGGGATATAGTAGGTGTTTTTAGTTATATTTAGTAATAATAATATTTAGTATTATAAGGCAACTTTTTAAGTGCCTTATAATAGGCTACCTTCATGGCTTAGTTGGCTTATAAATTACACAGAATATAGCGGATTTGAATCAGTACCAGCTGGCCGATACACGATCCAGCAAAAATATGCGGTATCGAACCGATATCCCATCCAAGTATCGGGATAGGTGCATCCCTAGTCTGCAGAGCATGTGAGATGTGTAGGAGTGTTGACTGTTCTCGTGCACACAGAACCAGCAGTAGGAAACGTGTTACAAAACAGTAAAAGGATGATGATAATAGTAAACAAAAAAAGTGTCACCAATCACCAAATATACTTGGGTGGCCGTTAATATACCTGGGTGGCCCACCCAAGTAAAGCCTATGTGTGGGAAGTACTGTCATGAAACCTTCTGCCTCTAGTACTGTCTCTAACCTTCTGCCAGATGAAGGTCCCGAGCAGGTTGTTATCACCAAAGGGATTGTCCGCATTGGTGTAGCCCATGTACTCTTCGCTCCAGCCCATCTTCTCTCTCTTCTTCCTCTCCTTGGCCTCTTTCTTGGCCAGACGTCTGGCTCTCTTCTCCTCCGGCGTCTCCAGCGCCTTCATCAGATCCCTCTGCTTCTTCTTCTCCTCTTTGGAGGATGAACCACCCTGTGTGGACTTTCCTCCATGGTCAGAGTCGGAGCTGGAGGAACTGGAGGATCTGGACTGTGAGCGTCTGCCTCTGTCTCGATCTCTCTCCATGCTGTTTCTTCTTCTCCTCTGGTCTCTGTGTCTCTCCCTGCTGGAGCTTCTGCTTTGTCGTCTCCTCCATTCTCTTTCTCTCTCTCCGCTCCTGCTGGTTCTGGATCGGTTTCGCTCTCTGCTGGAGTTTCTGCTGGAGCCTGAAGAACTTCTGCTCTTTCTTCTCCTGCTGTCCTTTTCATCATCGTGTTTCTTCTTCAACGCCTGTTTCTTCTTATTGTGGTAGTCGTCATCTGAAGAGCTACAATAAGAAGAATATGTTTAAAATCACACGAGGACCAGACATAATATATTAGGACTTTTTTTTGACATTTCTGTGCAGAATTTTGTCAAAGAAAAAAACATTGTGGATTTCTGCAGAATGATTTTGAGAGTAGGAACTAAAACATTGTGGATTTCTGCAGAATGATTTTGAGTGTAGAAACTAAAACATTGTGGATTTCTGCAGAATGATTTTGAGTGTAGGAACTAAAACATTGTGGATTTCTGCAGAATGATTTTGAGAGTAGAAACTAAAACATTGTGGATTTCTGCAGAATGATTTTGAGTGTAGGAACTAAAACATTGTGGATTTCTGCAGAATGATTTTGAGAGTGTAGGAACTAAAACATTGTGGATTTCTGCAGAATGATTTTGAGTGTAGAAACTAAAACATTGTGGATTTCTGCAGAATGATTTTGAGTGTAGGAACTAAAACATTGTGGATTTCTGCAGAATGATTTTGAGAGTAGAAACTAAAACATTGTGGATTTCTGCAGAATGATTTTGAGTGTAGGAACTAAAACATTGTGGATTTCTGCAGAATGATTTTGAGAGTAGGAACTAAAACATTGTGGATTTCTGCAGAATGATTTTGAGTGTAGGAACTAAAACATTGTGGATTTCTGCAGAATGATTTTGAGAGTAGGAACTAAAACATTGTGGATTTCTGCAGAATGATTTTGAGTGTAGGAACTAAAACATTGTGGATTTCTGCAGAATGATTTTGAGAGTGTAGGAACTAAAACATTGTGGATTTCTGCAGAATGATTTTGAGTGTAGGAACTAAAACATTGTGGATTTCTGCAGAATGATTTTGAGAGTAGGAACTAAAACATTGTGGATTTCTGCAGAATGATTTTGAGTGTAGGAACTAAAACATTGTGGATTTCTGCAGATTGATTTTGAGTGTAGGAACTAAAACATTGTGGATTTCTGCAGAATGATTTTGACAGTAGGAACTAAAACATTGTGGATTTCTGCAGAATGATTTTGAGTGTAGGAACTAAAACATTGTGGATTTCTGCAGAATGATTTTGAGTGTAGGAACTAAAACATTGTGGATTTCTGCAGAATGATTTTGAGAGTAGGAACTAAAACATTGTGGATTTCTGCAGAATGATTTTGAGTGTAGGAACTAAAACATTGTGGATTTCTGCAGAATGATTTTGAGTGTAGGAACTAAAACATTGTGGATTTCTGCAGAATGATTTTGAGTGTAGGAACTAAAACGTTGTGGATTTCTGCAGAATGATTTTGAGTGTAGGAACTAAAACATTGTGGATTTCTGCAGAATGATTTTGAGTGTAGGAACTAAAACATTGTGGATTTCTGCAGAATGATTTTGAGTGTAGGAACTAAAACATTGTGGATTTCTGCAGAATGATTTTGAGAGTGTAGGAACTAAAAATGTTATGTATGAAATGAAAAGTGACAACTTTTAAGGTTTTTTAATGCAAATCTAATTAGATTCACTTGTTTGCTAAACAAATCGAGTCTCTCATATCATATATCTAGGCCTGTCATGATATCTGTTTTTGTTGTATGATATATTGCACCAAAATATATTGCGATGAATATTATTGTCCTTTTATGCCACTCATTATATAATGCCAGAATGACAATCCAATATCATCATAATGCAAGCACACTCATCCAAAGAACACGTCAAATTTTATTCCTAAGAATATTTAATTTATAGTCATTTTAACCATTTGTAATTAGGCATTGGAATCAGAAAGCGAAAACTCATTTCCTAAGTAAATAATAATAATAAATGTTATCAAAAAATGCAAGATAACAGAGGCTGTGATATCTGCTACCAGATCTATTTTCAGCTGTCAGACACCCACATGAAAATATACTAAAGTCATTTATAATAAATACTGTGGTGTTTTTTAACCACGCTCACACCTCTGATAGAGATGTTTCACAATCAGCTAAAATGTTGCTAGAATTATGTATGGGTGATATATATTGCATTACCAGAAATGATTGAGGTCACGTCCATGTGTCCATTATTGTGACAGGCCTACGCATATCTGCTAAAAGAAAATATGGCCTTGCAAACTGTATTGTACATAAATCCTTAAACAGTTTCTATTCAGTGAGAGAATGTGAAAATGTATAAAACATTACTTCTATTAATCCTCATTGTGTGCTATTTTCAAAAATCTGCAGATGATTTTGAGAGTGCGGGAATTAAAAACTTAATATAGGGGAAAAAAAACGTCAAATTTTATTTAAGATTTACAATGCAAATCTAATTAGATCCACTCGGTAAACAAAGTAAGTCTCTTATATTATCATATATCTACTAAAAAATAGAAAACATGACCTTCCAAAACGTATTGTACATAAATCTTTAAACAGTTTCTATTCAGTCAGAAAATCTCAAAATTTTATTAAATATTATTTATATTTTTCATCTTTTGCTATTCTACACAGAATTTTGTAAAATGAAATCTGCAGATTTTTGCAGAATGATTTTGAGAGTTGTAGAAAGTAAAAACATAATATATAAAAATAAAAAAGAATAACTTTGCATTTAAATTTAAGGTTTACAATGCAAATTTAATTAGAGACTTCTACTAAACACAAAAGAAGATATTTTGAAATATCGAAAAACATGTAACCATTGACTTCCATAGTATCTGTTTTTCCTGTGGAAGTCAATGGTTACAGGTTTTTCGCTTTCAGCAAAATATATTATTTTGTGTTCAACAGAAGACAGAAATTCATGAGAGATTTATCACCATTAAAACATTAAATAATAATAATACTACTATAATAATAATAATAATAATAATTGTTTTCATTTTAGGTGAACTAACGTTATCGTATTTAAGGTTAAACTTTAAGTGTCATGAACAAAACAAAAGAGAATTGGATTAGAATTTTTTTTTAAATGACAATTAATCCTCAGTAATGTTAACAATCATGACTGGCCGGCCTATTATTGTTATGTTATTGTTACTATTTATTTAAAATCCTTTCTGTGTGAACGTTTTGACCATATCAATATGTTCAATAAAACATTGGGGAAAAATTGTTTAATATTCACACATTTGGGCATTCTCCTTAATGATATAATTTCAGAAAAGTATTCTTTACAAATTCTAGATAGTGAAATCATATTAGCAGCCACTGACTATCAAAATAAAACAATGTTGACAGTCAATTAAATAGTGCTAATGTTGTTCTGAAGTTTGAAGATTTCAGATCGAATATTAACTTTGCTTCAATCAATAAAACATACAGCAGTCAACATTTGAAGTGGATCAAAATATTTTTTCGGTACTGCTCTTAAGACAAGAATGAGTTTAAGCCACTTCAAATGTTGACAACTGTAGTATTAGTTACATTTTAACAATGTTTTCTCTAAACTTAAGAGATAAAATTGGTTTATATATTCGTACATTTGTTTATTTTTTAACAGTGACAAGTAGCACTGTCGCTCCACAGCAAGAAGGTCGCTGGTTCGAGTCCCAGCAGGGTCAGTTGGCATTTCTGTGTGGAGTTTGCATGTTCTCCCTGTGTTGGCGTGGGTTTCCTCCGGGTGCTCCGGTTTCCCCCAGTCCAAGGACATGCGCTACAGGTGAATTGAATAAACGAAACTGGCCATAATGTAAGTGTGTGAATGAGTGTGTATGGATGTTTCCCAGTACTGGGTTATAGCTGGAAAATCATACGCTGTGTAAAACATATGCTGGGTAATTTGGCGGTTCATTCCGTTGTGGGGACCCCTGGTTAAAGGAATTAAGCCGAAGGAAAATGAATGAATGAATTTGCTGTCTACATTGTTTATTACGCTAATTTTAATTTTCGGTCTAATATCGCATGTAAATATATATGACTTCAAAACATTATTAGCAATATTTCATTGACTGTGAACAATGTTGTACTATAACAGTCGTTGGCTGCTAATCTGATTTCACAATTTAAAATATACAAATAATACTTTTCCTAAATTATATTAAGTAACGTTAGAAGCGAATATAAAACCAAATTAACTCCAATAACTTCCACGCATCCCCTGTTATTGTATACACATGCAAGTATATATTTAGCTGTCTTGAAGTACCTGTCTCTGTTTCTTCCGTGTGTGTTTCTGTGCTCGCGGTCAGAGTCGCTGGAGTGGCCGGACTCTCTGCCTCTCTGTCGGCTCGGGCCCGCAGAGCCCCCGCTGCTCCTGGAGCCGCCGCTGTCGGACCGCGCTCGCCTGCGGGAACTTTTCACCGGAGAGCGGTTGCGACCGTGTCTGTCCCCGGGCGAGCGATCGTGTCTAACGGCACGGGCTCTTTCTCGAGAGCGGGAACGCGATCGGCTCCTACGATGCTTCTTCGATCCCATGTTTTTAGGTCCTGACTGCGACGCGTCGCGTAAATAGGTAACGTTAACGTTAGTTTACAATGTTGTTAATACTCATCAAATCGCTCTAATTAATCAAGTGATGAGCTTATGACGTAAAATTATATATATAAATAGATGTTTTTTTATTTATGTTAAGTAAACATAGTCTTTTATTAGTATTTAAAAAGTACACCAATTTATATTTGTAATTCATATCAGGCGATGTAAAGGGCACCTAATGTGAGGTCCTTATTGAAGCAGAATGTTGACGGCTTGTTTTATCGTCAGTTTTATAACCATGTCACATCGTCTCGTGTTTGATCAGCGCTTGCAAAATTGTCGGCAATACATTAATTTCCTTGATTAAAATGCTATGTAAAGATATTAATAGTACTATATCACTATCGTATGCGACAATATTGACCAAAGATATTCAATATTGTATGTGGAATTAGATAAGGGTGTCTCATTTCCCCTTTCCTATTCATCCTAGCTGTAGAAATGCTCACCATTTTGATTAAAAACGATAGTTTTGATAAACCTAAGATACGACAAACAAATTTTTAATTTGTTTATTTACTTATTTTTAACGTCAAGTGCAATTGTCATTACCATGTTGCTTTTTCCCCCTATATTTGTGTCTGCCTATTGTTGTAATTGTATTACTTCATGCTTGTTTTTGCATGTAAGGTCTACTTTGTATATTTCTTTGAACAAAATGAAAAAATGTCATGTTTGATCGGAACCTTTAATAAAAACATGATTTACTTTATACGTTAATGCACTACTTTACTGCATTAAACACAGCAATAAAACATCACAAAGAACGAGCAAAGATAATACCACAGTCTACGAATAAAACACGATTCAAAGAATTTACTTGGCTTTTTACTCGTAACTACTAAGTCAAAATGACCTCCATTTCCCCTCTTTTAAACGCTTAATTCAGTTTATTTAGTTCTAGTATCGCCTTTATATGCTTAGCATTCAAAAAGCTGCCAGAATGGGGTAAATTATTTTCTGTATTTTAATGCATTTACGGCTTTGGAGTTTACAAAGTAACCATTGAAAGTTCTTTCAAAATGGGATCGAATTATGTTATTTTCCACACATGTAACAGTAACCTGTGCATTTTATTCTAACTTAAAATGACTGTATAATTTAGATAACGTGTAATCTATCACTGTATCACAGGCCTGTAGCCAGGGGGGGTTCGGGTGGTTCGAATAACCCACCCCCCTATTGACAAAGTGCAGTGTTTGGCCCCTATATGAGCTAATTTGTCCAATTCTTGAAAGTATGCCATCATAAATTGTGAAAATAACAGATCAAAGAAGGCTTTAAGACAAATTTAGTTATTGTTATTACTAAATAATTGTTATTATTATTATAATTATTATTAAAATGGACAAATTCTGACTGAGGAAATGAGCTGGCTAGTTTGTTGTTTGCCTATAGGCTACAGTTTTTAATTTAAAACAAGTTTTAACAGCTTCCTAATTGTTTTTTTTTAATGATGGATGATAATAAATTAGCATTTAAAAAAGAAGTATTTTTTCATATTTATTTGTTTAAAATTTTACATTTTAATCTCATTACATTATTTATAAAACTGTAATAACGTAATGCACATTTGTAAATAAAAAATTTTTTTGCAAACAAAATACTATGGTAAGCATTTTGACAAAAATGTAGGACAAGTGTGGTAATGATAACCATCCGACAAGCTAACTTTAGTGCTTAAAAAGTCCCAAAAATGCAGTATTTGAATCATAATTAATCATAATCAAATGCATAATTTGATAGAAAATGAGGTGAAGGACTGCTAAAAGGTCCAGTTTTTAAGAAAAAAAGAACCACCCATTTTAATAGGCTGGTTACGGCCATGTATCTGTTGAGGCTGATTTATACTTCTGCGTCAAGCGCACGCATATGCTACGGCGCAGCCTACGCGTGGACGCATAGCCCCTTACCGTGGCCATCGGCGTCGCTGACGCACACCTCTCAAAAAATTCAACTCGTACACATAGCGCAAGCTCTGTGATTGGTCGGCTTGGTAGCGCTGCCAAGTGTGGGCGGAGGTGAGAGCCGCGCGAGCGTGATGCAGCAAGTATTTACAAGTGTGGAGTCTCGTGAAGGAGCTCTGGATGAAGACTGTTGTTTTGTGTTTACAATATGATTAAAGTTGTTGCACGTCCGCCGGTTCCCACCTCAAAATGAGCGAATTTGAGCATTCTGTCTGTAAGGGAAATCATCAAATTCTCCAAAACTACTTGCCAAGCTAACGATTACATTTCATATTATGAATAAGCAATAAAATTAAACAACAGCTGTCTATTTAGTTTCATTTCTACATGTTCAATATAACACAAAATCTTCAAAAACTTACCTCTAGTCTGAGCCCCTCCCCGAAGTACTGTCGATCGCTGATTGGCTCCTGTACAAGAAGGCGGGCTTTCTTTACCACATAGCAATCGCTGATTGGCTCCTGTTCTAGAAGGCGGGGCTTCATTCGCCATATTGACAGTTACACTTTTCTCTATTCAAAAGTATACGAGTGACACGTCTTGTCCATTTTATAGTCTTTGTTCATTATCAGTGTTATATTTAAAAAATAAAAAACTCAAAAAGTGTTTCTATTACTTCTACAAAGTCATCTCTATTTTTTCATACAAATCTAAATGGACATATTTCAAATAATGTTTTTGCTGCATGGCCAGTCAATTTGAGAAACCATTAATTATTTTGTATGTACATAAAGATGTAGTTTTGAGTTGCGATTACACAATGACGTCATCACGCAAAGTAAAATGTTAATAAGAACCTATTTATTGTGCGTCTGGGTGTAATGTTTTAAAATAATATAATACATGGCGCCTCCAGGAGTAGAGACATGACAGGGTTGCCAGATACTGTATGATGACATCACTGATATGCAAATTAATACCTGACGTCATCCGGCAACATTTAGCTACTTTTCGGGCAGGCTTTAGCTACTTTTCATTGGAAATAGTTGGCAACACTGCTGGCAGCACTGTTCGCAATTGTTGATTCGGTTATACATAGAGAATAACGTTTTTATTCTGTGATTGCCACTATTAATACACTTACATAAAATAAACTGTTACTCAAAGCATTTACTGGGTCTTTGGCAATTTTTACGGGGGCAGAGTCAGCACCCCTGACTGGAGTGGAAGTGATTTATTTTGTCATAGTGAAACAAAACTGTCTATTCCTCTTTTAAAGATTGCTGACCTAAGATTAATGACCGAACAACTTCACTGTCGTTTCACACATATTAGACTTCAGTCACCATCAGCCATTTCATCTCGACGTTTGCTATGGCAGCAGATCATCCTGTATCTTTAATTCCTCTCCTCATCATCTGGAACACAGGTAATATATCTAAAAATATGCGGTTTTTAGTGTTTTATCGGTTTAACATCCAATTTAAAACATCTAGAAAAGAAAAAAAGACATTTGGTATATCAGGCCTATACTGCTGGGAAAAAACAGCTAAAACCAGCTTGACCAGCCTGGTTTAAGCTGGACATAGGTGGTAAGTCTGGTCAAGCTGGTTTTAGATGGTCATCTCCCAGCCTGACCAGCTAGGACTAGGCTGGAAATGGCCAAAACCCTTCTAAATCCAGGATGGTTGACCAGCTAATACTAGCCAACCAGCCTAGGCTGGTTTAAGCTGTTTTTTTTTTAGCAGGGTCTTAGCATGAACTCAGCTACATAGAAGTCTTATGGAATAAATAATGTTTTACATTGTAGACAATTAAAATGAGGATTTTCTTTTTCAAAGATTCAGTCCTGATCAATGATGAGGTCAAATTAAGCTGTAAAAACAACAACATACGTTCAGATGTATTAACTGAGTTACTGGTGCTAAAAATGATGAGGAGAAGAATTAAAGACACAAGATGATCTGCTGCCAAAGTAAACATGGGGCGTGGGCGAATGGTGTGAATGAACTACATTGGTCTCGCAAGCGTTGATTCAGTTGTACATAAAGAATAACCTCTTTATTCTGTGATTATAAACTGTTACCCAAAGCTTTTAGGTCTTTGGCTATTTTTACGGGGGCAGGGTCTAGTGGAAATGATTTATTTTGTCATAGTGAAACGAAACTGTCTATTCCTCTTTTAAAGACTTCTGACTCAATCACCGAACAACTTCACTGTCTTTCCCACATATTAGACTTTTCATCATATTTTCCATTTCATCTCGATGTTTGCTATGGCAGCAGATCATCTTGTGTCCTTAATTCTTCTCCTCATCATCTTGAACACAGGTAATACATCTAAAAGTATGTTGTTTTTAGTGTTTTATCGGTTTAACATCCAATTTAAAGCTTCTAAGCAAATAAGGAATACATATATCTTAGCATGAACTCAACCACGTAGAAGTGTTATAAAATAAATTATGTTTCATGTTGTAGACAAATTAAATGACCACCCAGCAGGCACACAACATCATAAGATGTTAATATTAGGTTAGATTTAGGTCATGCTGTCATGTGACCAAAATTCAATGTCTAGCCAGCGTCCAAGGACAACGTTATTTTGATATCTAATAATGACATCAAATTATGTTGATATTTGGTTGATTTTAGGTTTTGTTGGAAAGTGACCAAAATCCAACGTCTGATAGATGTCATAGTGATAATGTCCACACAACGTTAAGGTGTAACATGATTAGACGTTGATATTTGGTTGATTTTAGGTTGGATATTGGACATTGATGTCGGCCTGACGTTGGGTTCCGATGTCGACCTGATTTTCATTTCCAAACAAAATCCAACGTTCCCACGACGTTGGGGTATGTTGTTGTACAGCGTCAATATGACGTTATGTTGACGCCCTGTGCCTGCAGAGTATTTTCTATTGATAGATTGAGTCCTGATCAAGGATGAGGTAAGGTTAAGCTGTAAAATCTACTGAACGGTGTCTTTCTCTCTTCTCAGGGCTCAGTGCTGAGATCTCTGTGTCTGTGCAGACTGGAGAGTCTGTTCAGCTGGATATACAGACACAACAACTACCAGAGTTTGATGATTTCTTATGGATTAATGATGAATCAGGGAATATAGTTAAATATTCTAATGAATATAAGAAGATTAAAACTTACCCGTCCTATCAGAACAGAATAGAGTTTAATGAAACAAGCTTTTCTCTGACACTGAAAAACATGCAGAAGGCAGACGGTGGACGATACACAGCAAGAATAAGTGGAGAATTAAACAAAGACATTGTTGTTTACACAGTGTCTGTTATAGGTGAGTGTCATTTCTGTGTGTGATTTAATGTGTTGCTGCATTTTATGTATTTTATGTTCAGTTTTTAGATTTCAGATGTGCAGATTTAAATCACCTTGCATCACTTTGTCTTTGATTCAGAATTTTATCTACTGCTGCACTTATAATTGACTAGTTAATATTCTTGTATGTGTATAAATGGTTTCGTCTTCAGCTGTGACAGTATTTCGTATCACTCAGCTGATTGTGATCCTGTCAGTGTAAATGTGTGTTTCAGACGCAGTGGAGGCTCCTGTTCTGACTGTAAACTCAAACAGCAGTGACTCCTGTGCTGTTAACTTCACGTGCAGAGCTCAAGACCTCATCATTAAATCTACCTATCAGAACAACCAATGCTCACCAGAGGAAGTGACGTCACAGGAGAACTACACCCTCACCCTGTCATTACACTGCAGTGAGGAATCGGTCATCTGTAACTACAGCAATCCTGTCAGCTGGAAAAAAGACGAAATGGAGATTAAACCACCCTGTGGAGGTAAAGATCTGCTCTTATTACACATGTAAGAAAGTACATAAACTAAGCATGTTATCAAAGAGCCCCTATTTTGGGTTTTTGAAAATGACCTTCTGTGTAGTGTGTAACACAGCTCTAAGTGAAGTGAAATATCCAGCTAAGGCTTCAATCTGAAAATGCATCGCGTTTAAAACTATTGATTCATCTATAAAAGAGTCGACTCATAGTGCTTTGAATGAATCGTCTTGATAACGAGTCTTTAGCCGTGCTGGCGTGATGTCGATACAGAACTTAAGCCCCACCCATTTGTTGCATATGCAGGCATGGGACAATTTAAACTCCCGGCCCCGCCCACAAACACTGTAGAGAGAAAAAGCGGAAGACAAGCACTGTAGCAGATCCCAGTTGAATCATGTTGCGAAGACGCTGTGCTCTGAAGTGTGAGGGAAATTTTCCCTACTCAAAGATGAGGCTGTGAAGAATCAGTAGTTGATGTTTATTGTTGCAAAAATACCTCAGCATTATAGCCCCATCCTTGTGCTGTGTTCCCATCATTTTTCTGATGAGTGCTTCAGCAATCTACACGCTTACAACGGGGGATTCGTCGGCCGTTTGTTAAAAGAATGATCAGAAAAGACTATTGATGTATGGGACTTTGTCAGAGCTTGAGAGGAACTTTATCAGTACACAGTTCATGGATCAGTTTCTTCCTCTATTTCACAAGTGTAAGTAAGGCTACGGGCGAAGCAGTGGCGCAGTAGGTAGTGCTGTCGCCTCACAGCAAGAAGGTCGCTGGTTCGAGCCTCAGCTCAGTTGGCGTTTCTGTGTGGAGTTTGCATGTTTTCCCAGCAGGTGCTCCGGTTTCCCCCACAGTCCAAAGACATGCAGTACAGATGAATTAAATAATTGTCCGTAGTGTGTGAATGTGTGTATGCGGCTGGAAGGGCATCCGCTGAGTAAAACAAATGCTGGATGAGTTGGCGGTTCATTCCGCTGTGGCGACCCAGGATTAATAAAGGGACTAAGCCGAAAAGAAAATTAATGAATGAATAAAAGTAAGGCTACGTTCACACTGCGAGGGTTAGTGCTCAAATCTGACTTTTTTTCTCAGATCAGATTTTTTTTTGCATAGCTTGTTGTTATAAATGTGGCCAATATCAGATTTGCAGTGTGAACAGGTCATGGTCCTAAACTGATCTGTATGCGCAAAAGTACAGTTACGGACAGAACAAAATTTCTAATTATGTCAGATTATGCTTAATATGATTACTGCCATTTTCACAGACAACCGTGGTGTGTTTTATGAACTGTAAAGGGTTGTTCTGCTACTATTTCGGCATTTGAAACCTAAAATAAGTCACTTGTGATTGAAAACACTGATGATTTGTGAGTTATGACAACCAATGTGCGCGTCTTTCTGACCAGTGTAGTGAACTCATAAAGGGTTAATGAGCAGCCGCAGATTGAACTGTGAAGGTGGAGTTGGTTTATGTCTGTTTGCAGAGTTATTTAGTTTTACTTCGTTATAAACAGCAGACATGTACAGAAGAGGGGGGGGAAGTGTTCCCTCCTTTACACACGAATCCCCTATCTGCAACACCCCCGGCGCGCTTCAGCTTCGCGATCAACTCGTGCCCCAATTGTTAACCAGATTGGTTAACAAGCTCCAACTTAGCTTTCTGTGGGAATGTTATTGCCCTGTGTGCCTTTCTACTATGCTGCTGAGGAGCAGAGGATGTTTGCGATCCGATCCTATACCAAAGTTGGGGACCCAGGGAAATAACAAAATGGGAGGGTAAAAAATAAATGCATATTACAAGACAATGAAAGTGTTTTTTGACCTTGCATGCATTTCAGCCTGTTGTTGGAGACCCCCAAAACCAAAATATGACCCTTTTTAATGTATAATAGGGGCTCTTAAAATACTGAATATTGAATATTAAATGTTGTTGTACTAATACCATTTAGCGCTGCATTTATGCTGTTCTTCCTCTTATACATTCCAGGGAATGAACGAAGTGTGTTTAGTTCAACATTTCCATTGCTCCACATTATTCCTCTCACTGTGATCTCAGTGGCGGTGATCGGGTTTTGTGGTTTGATTCTTTAATTCTGCAGGCATAAAAAGGTAAGTGTAAAATCCTCAGTGTTTTAGTCTTAAAGTCTTAAAGTTCTTAAAGTCCACATGAACTGAAAGCTGCACATGAACTTTTTTTCTGTATTGTGACTCAGTTCCTAGAGAAACAAAATATTAATTGAGAAAACAATGGGCGTGGCTTGTTTTTTCTAATGCGAGCTGATTGGATGTAGTAAAGTAGGCATTTCATTCGGAAAGATCTGGGAAATGGGTTTTAGAAGAGTTATTACAATCTAACAGACACATCCTTAGGGTTTCTGTAAGTTTCACAAAGTCAAATGTAAGACTTTTTAAGAGCTTTTTAAGAACATTTTTTATATTATATTATATTATATTATTCTTTCATTTTCTTTTCGGCTTGGTCCCTTTATAAATCTGGAGTCGCCACAGCGGAATGAACCGCCAACTTATCCAGCATTTGTTTTATGCAGCGGATGCCCTTCCAGCTGCAGCTTATCACTGGGAAACACATACACACTTATTAACACAATCCTACACTACGGACAATTTAGCCTACCGCATGTCTTTGGACTGTGGGGGAAACCGGAGGGAACGCAGGGAGAACTGTGTGGAGAACATGCTCCACACAGAAACGCCAACTGACCCAGCCGAGGCTCGAACCAGCAACCTTCTTGCTGTGAGGCGACAGCACTACCTACTGCGCCACTGCGTCGCCCTATATTATATTGTATTATATTATATTAGTTATTTCTTAGCTACATATTTTAAATGAATTGTCAAAACAAGGTTGGAGGAAAGTCCTTACCCCAGGTGAAGGAGTTCAAGTGTCTTAGGGTTTTGTTTATGAGTGAGGGAAAGATGGAGCGTGAGATTGACAGGTGGATCGGTCCGCTGTGGTGAAGAAGCAGCTGAGCCAAAAGGCAAAGCTCTCAATTCCTACTCTCACCTATGGTCAGCTTTGGGTCATCACTGAAAGGACACAAGCGACCAAAATGAGTTTTCTTCGAAGGATGGCAGGGTGCACCCTTATGAATAGAGTAAGGAGTTCTGTCACCCAGGAGGAGCTCGGAGTAGAGCCGCTGCTCCTCCACACCGATAGAAATCAGCTAAGGTGGCTCGGGCATCTATTTCGGATGCCTCCTAGACGCCTACCTAGGGAGGTGTTCCAGGCATGTCCCACCGGAAGGAGGCCTCAGGGAAGACCCAGGACACGCTGGAGGGACTATGTCTCTCAGCTGGCCTGGGAATGCCTCGGGATTCCTCCAGAGGAGCTGGAGGAAGTGTCTGGAGAGAGGAAAGTCTGGGGTTCTCTTGTAAGACTGCTGCCCCCACGACCCGGCCCCGGAAAAGCAGATAAAAATGAATGAATGAATGAATGTCAAAACAAGCAAACCCTATATTTCAACCACTTTTTTTCAACATAACTTATCTAAAAAATTATATCTATAATAAACTAAATGTATGCAGAACAGTCCAGGTCAGTGTCCTCACCATATATAGGCTATAAATACACAGCGAACTTTTAATCAAATATTATTGTAAGGATGATGACTAAACAATATTGGTAAACAGAGTTATGAACAGAGTTTTGTTAAAAGTTCTATTAAGATGGATTGTTGGTGATTGGATACGTTTAGGCCTGAATGGGTAGCTTTACTGGACATAGGACAATTAAGACCAGTTTACAATTATTTAAGACCTACAAGACAATTTTTTGTCTTTTTAAGGCCTAAAAATCTATTTTTGAAATTTAAGACTTTTTAAGACCCCGCAAACACCCTGCTCCTGCTCACCATTTCTGTTTGTTGTCAAAGCTGACTACTGGAGGGGCATGGTTAAGTATGTTAGCCACGCTCAATACCTCAGACAGACGCAATCTGAGAATTTAACTGAAAACAAACAGGAAGTGCATTTTTAGATGTCAATTAAAGATTATAACGGCAAACGACATTTTTTTCGTAATGACATGCACAGATAAATTGTTCACCACAAAACTAGCAATGTGAGCTAACTAAATCAATATGGTTAGTTATTATTTTATTTTTTACTTTAAATCAGGAAATTACTCGCGAAGCAAACCACAAATTACATCACATAATGAGTCTTTTTTGTGTGAAAAAAAGTTAAAAAACTTAAAGGTGCAGTAGGTGACTGTCTTCAGAAACATGTTTTGTTGTGCTGGTTGAAAGTCTCTTCAAATTCCAATAGTAATGATTAAAGGTGTTTATATGTCTATTTATATTCTGGGTAAGGCATAAGACTCAAAAATGTTCATCCAATGGAAAGTTGTCGGGCCGATAATTCCCGTAACTCTGATAAGTAGCCCAAACTGTCTGTGAATAAATGTAGATTTGTACAACTGCGCACCTCTGTTCACACAGATCTGCCGTTTGCACGTGCACACAGGCCACTGTCACATGGACACAAGTCACAGCGATTAAAAACGAATGCTGAATCAAAACTTGTTCAAATCCTGAATCAATATTGGAGTTACTTTTGCACGCTAGTCACATAGAGCTGATCAAAAAGCTTAGAATGACCAAGAGGCGACACCCAATAGAACGTTCCATTACAACAGCAGTGCTCAGCAACAGCCCGGGATTCCGCCATTTTGGAGTGAAAGCAGTCGACTGTCCATTGCATCTTATTGCTGTCGCGATGGCAAGCAGCTGCTTTGTTATTCATTTATTTAATTAAAAAGCACTTTAAAGCTGAGATGCAACCTGAAAGACGACAATACAACACTTACGATCACATTCATCAGCACTTTTAATAGTTTATTTTACAGACTTATAATATGCTGTTGTTCTATTGGAATTTTCATTCCAAAATGGCCGCCGCTCCATCTAGTGGCTGTTTCCTAAATCGCACTAGAGTGATTGGTGACTTTGAGCTCTGATTCGGCTCTTTGAGCTGATGTAGATTGTGTTGTTTTGCGAATGGGTTATATGCACAGAAGTGTTGTTCAGCCACTAAAATCTTCTGGTGATAAAATATTTTCATAAGGGCCTTTTACACCATCGATAATGTAGATTTTTATTTAGTTTAACAACCAAAGATCAGTAAATAGCACTATTCTACCTAGCCTGCTTTACTGAGATGAAGTTGCTTTTATAATCACATTGGTTCATTTTTGAACAATGACAACCTGTGACGCGCTCCCTATATTGTTTACCAGCTAATATTTGCTCTGAAATAGCATGTAAGTATGGCTCAGTAATAAGTGTAATTCCTGCATCCTGCCGGTCAACCACTAAGCATACAGTAGTGCCTTTAGGACAAAGCACATGAGAGAGTGAGACCAGCGATCCTTGCATGCATGAAATATTGCGCATTATGACAAGCTTTGCTGCTACACAACTGAAAACATGCCAGATATAATACTTAAAATTTTTCTAACCAGCGTATGACATGATCTAGTGGGTTTCTGTCGTGATTTCAGGGGGCGTGTCTTTGGACGGCAGGGGAGGGATTGTATTTGAAAGATATTATGCCAACCACTTAGCATTTTGGCAAATCACCTACTGCACCTTTAAAACAAGAAAAGCAAAAGCTGCCAATATAGGTTTCCTTCATTCATTCATTTTCCTTCGGCTTAGTCCCCCAATTTATCAGCGGTCGCCACAGCAGAACACTGAAAAAATTATTCAAAGATGATTCCTTAGATGTACTCAATTTTTTTCACGTTAAGTGGTTGTAAACAATTTATTTGGGCTGAATTTAAACAAACAAATTAGGTTGAACATTATTAAATTTAATTTGTTTGTTTAAATTCAACACAAATAAATTGTTTGCAACAGTTTTGCATGCAAGAAGTTTTTTAGTGAATGAACCGCCAAATTATCCAACATATGCTTTACACAGCGGATGCCCCTCTAGCTGCAACCCAGCACTGGGAAACACCCATACACACTTGCATTCACACACATACACTACGGACAATTTAACTTATTCAGTTCACCTATAGCACATGTGTTTGGACTGTAGGGGAAACCGGAGCACCCGGAGGAAACCCACGCCAACACGGAGAGAACATGCAAACTCCACACAGAAACATCAACTGGCCTAGCTGTGGCTCGAACCAGCGACCTTCTTTCTGTGAGGCGACAGTGCTAACCACTGAGCCACTGTGCCGCTCAAATATAGGGTTTTCCATTCAAATTCTTGTATTTTTATTCCTAGTTTTAATTATAAGTTGACTTTTTTATTTGTAGTGAAATGTTTAGATACTGAAAAAGCAGAGGAAGAACATTATTTGCACCTTGTAAATACTGATAAACTTGTCTCGTATTTGTCTGAAAAGGTTTCTTTATAAAATAAAGAGCAACATTATTGTACAGAATAAATCTGATTCACCAACAGGATTAAACCACTATACATTACATGAGGCCGCGTTCATAAGTTTGTTTTATACTTGTTCTCTCTGGTGCTCAAAATAAAAACTCCACCTGTGGTGGGGAGAGTGTGGTAGAACACCCAGAAAGGGGGGAGAGCGAGTGGAGACACCGGCGGCTGGTTAGTAGCCCAATCAGAAATAATTAATAACACCTGCTTTCTCTAGTGATTGGGCCGGAGAGACGCCTTCTTAAGGGAGAGAGAGACCAGTCGGGAGAGAGATACCAGTCGAGAGAGAGAGAGCTGAGCTACAACCGGCGCCTTTGAGCCTTGTGTTGAGCCACACAGAGAAAAAGAATAACACAAATAAAATTGTCACTTACCTTATCGCCGACCCTGTCTTCTTCTTCCCACACAAAGAACCTTTCTACACCACCCACTTTCATTAAATGCATTCTGAATCAACCGCTAGGAGTGTACATTGGATAATGAACGATAACATCAGTATAGTTGAATAGTAAAAGTAGTCAACTTGTAGGCAGTCAGAGTGCTAAATTAGAAAATCTGACCATCGTGGGAGTAAAATATGAAGGTTTTTCATGCAAACATGTTTTTAATCTGTGCGGTGAACTTATGTTCTGACCTCTCAGGTGTCAAACAGGCTGAAGATTCAGACTACGATGATGTTGAGGTGAGAGGCTCTTCATCTCTTTTCCTGTAATACAAGCACAAATAATACCTTTTTGACATTGTGTGATGAACTGTGATGGTTTGTTTTAATTTCTCTGAAGTCTTTGACCCAGAAGATGACAGGAGACACATGGACCACCATCACCTACTGTACAGCAGGACAAAAACAAACCCCTTCATCTGCTCATGACTGATGAATATCAGAAGAGTTAAATAATCAGTCAGTCACTGCAGATCTTATTAAAGGGAGAGTTCTCATAGTTTACTCTCCCTCATATGGTCTTAAACTGGTTTTAATCAGTGTCTATCATTATTTACTCACATTTAGTTTGAGTTTCTTTCTTCTGTTGAACACAAAAGAAGATATTTTGAAAAATGCTGGTTAATGTATCCATTGACTTCCATATAGGAAAAAATACCAGCATTATTCTTTTGTGTTCAACAGAAGAAAGAAGCTCAAATAGTTTTTGAACGAGTGAAGAGTGAGTAAATAATGCCAGAGATATCATTTTTTGGGTGAACTATTCATTTAACCAGTGTTTTTTACTTCAATCATGTATTTTTAATGTGTTTTAATCATGTTTTGACATGCTGTTTGAATTATTTTAATACCTTTCATTTTCAAAAGCATTTAATATCACAAATGAACTAACCTGGGTTTATTAAACAAGTTAAAAAATAAACGTTTTACTGAAAGCAGTTAGTCAGTTCTTCGCTGAGCTCTATAATAGCCATCTATTAGTATTCTTACTGATGGCATCTTTGTGGTATGGCTGATTATTCCACTGGAAGTCACCCTTATTAGATGGGTTCACTGCGCTCATGAAAGTAATGCTCAGTCAATTTGGTCATTTAAAATGTGAAATAAAAAAACCCTCACAGCATTTCACCATCAGCAGCCTGAACACCTGATATAAGGCAGGGTGATCCATGCTTTCATGAGATTTACATCAAATTCTGACACGACCATCCAGATATTGCACATGAAATGGAGAAATTACAGCTAGCTACATTTGTCCAGCAGGGGAATAACAGTGAACTGAGCTGGTGAGAAAGTGCTTTTGCACACATATCTAACGTCCTGTTACTATAAACACATCATCAGTCATCTTGATGTTTGTTACAATGGCAGTGGATTATCTGCTTGTGTCCTTCGTTCTTGTCCTCATCTCTGAAACAGGTAAGAGAGTTGATGAACAAATGTGTGTAAAATATTAAAATTACGTGTGCTGTAATGTGTGTGTGTGTGTGTGTGTGTTATGAATTCTGTCAGTTTTGTTTCTTTTTCAAATATTTCCCAAATGATGTTTAACAGAGCAAGGAAATGTTCACAGTATGTCTGATTATATTTTTATCATCTGGAGAAAGTCTTATTTGTTTTATTTTGGCTAGAATAAAAGCAGTTTTTAATTTTTTAAAACCATTTTAAGGTCAATATTATTAGCCCCTTTAAGCAATATTTTTTCTCTATTGTCTACAGAACAAATCATCATTACAATGACCTGCCTAATTACACTAACTTACCTAATTAACTTAGTTAAGCCTTTAAATTGCACTTTAAGCTGATCATCACGTCAAAAATAAAAGAAAACAGTTATTAGAAATTTGTTATTAAAACTATTGATTTCTTTCTGTTAAATAATAATTGGGCCTAATAATACTGACTTCAACTATATATATATATATATATATATATATATATATATATATATATATATATATATATATATATATATATATATATATATATATATAAACTGGTTGTACAGCTCATAATTATTCACAATTTTATATTAAGCTGTAGTGCTAAAAGAATGATGTCATTATATGTCATTACAGCAGAATACCTCTGGGTTTATTCCTTCAGATCACATGTATATCCAACATTTTTTTTGTAAAGTTCTGATTTGTTCTAAATTTGTCCTGCATGTATTGTCTTAAATTTGACTAAACGTCAAAAGTGATCACTGATATGATAATGATGATAGACAACTGCTACTGCTACTAAAGATACTATATATATATATATATATATATATATATATATATATATATATATATATATATATATATATATATATATATATATATATATATATATACATAAATTTCTTAATTAAATTCATTAATAATTATGAAACTTAATAAAATAAGATGGAAGTGCAAAGTGAATCTACTGAACGGTGTCTTTCTCTCTCCTCAGGGTTCAGTGCTGAGATCTCTGTGTTTGTGCAGACTGGAGAGTCTGTTCAGCTGGATTTACAGACACACCAACTGCCAGAGTTTCAGGATTTATACTGGATAAATGATAAATCAGAAACTTTAGTTAGATGCAATTATGAAGATAAAGTTATGTTTTACGATTATGTTTCAAAGACAGAGTGTATTTCAATGATAAAACCTTCTCTCTGACACTGAACAGCACACAGAAGACAGACAGTGGACTCGACACAGCAAGAATAAGTGGAAAATTAAACAAAGATATTCTTACATACAAAGTATATGTTATAGGTGAGTGTCATTTCTGTGTGTGATTTAATGTGTTGCTGCATAAAAGACTATTTGTAATTCATAAATGTATTTTATGTTCAGTTTTTCGGTTTCAGATGTGCAGATTTAAATCAGCTTACACCACTTTGTCTATAGTTCAGGATTTTATCTGCTGCTGCACATATAATGGACTAGTTAATATTCTTGTATGTGTATAAATGGTTTCGTCTTCAGCTGTGACAGTATTTCGTATCACTCAGCTGATTGTGATCCTGTCAGTGTAAATGTGTGTTTCAGACGCAGTGGAGGCTCCTGTTCTGACTGTAAACTCAATCAGCAGTGACTCCTGTGCTGTTAACTTCACATGCAGAGCTCAAGACCTCATCATTAATTCTAGCTTCTGTCAGCTGACAATCCTGTCAGCTGGAAACAAGAAATGGAGATTAAACCACTCTGTGGAGGTAAATATCTGCCCCTACCCTATAATAAAAAAAATCAAACCTCTTTTGTGTACAAGACTGTCACACAAAACATAATTTTTTTATTCAGTATTCAATATTGTTATTTTTACATTGCAGAGAAAGAAATACCACTAAAAAATATGTCAGTAGGAGCCATTAGTTCTTGTAATTACTACAATTACTGGAGTGATAATAATAATGATGATAGCGTTTGCTGGTTTGATCCTTTACTGTCTCTGCAAGAATAGAAAAGGTATATGCATCTCATAAATACTGAAATATCTGATCACACATCTATTCCTGAAAGAGTTTCTTTACAAGCAGAATAGAACAGAGGGAATAACCAGGCTTCTGTACCAAAACAACAACATGCACACCATCATTACACAGCTTAACAATGTGACTGGCCCAATATTGAAGCTTTAAACCATGAATACTGCGTCTCATCACTGTCCCAAACGCGCAATTCATTCACTTTTCTTCATCTTAGTCCTTTATTCATCAGGGGTCAACACAGCGGAATGAACCGTCAACTTATCCAGCATATGTTTTACACAACGGATACCCTTTTAGCTGCAACCCAGTAATGGAAAACACCCACACACACACATACACACACACACACACACACACACACACACACACACACACACACACTACGGCCAATTTAGTTCATCCAATTCATCTATAGCATGTCTTTGGACTTGTGAGGGAAACCAGAGCCCCCGGAGGAAACCCACGCAAACACAGGAAGAACATGCAAACTCCACACAGAAATGCCAACTTGCCCAGTTATGATGTGAACCAGCAACCTTCTTGCTGTGAAGCGACAGTGCTGAAATCATTTGTAGCATTTTTACCGTTCGATCACTGGGTTTCTTTAGATTTATAATGGATCTCTAAAGAGACTCTTTGAAAACAAAGATCAGCACAAAGCTGTAGGCTGATACACAAGTTTATATCAGAGAACTTTTAGAGCTGATAATCTGACAGGAGTCAAATACAAACTAACATGTGTCTACACAACTGTGATCTGTGAACTTATATTCTGACCTCTCAGGTGTCAAACAGACGGAAGATTCAGACTATGATGATGTTGAGGTGAGACTCTTCCTTTTCTTCCTGTGAACATCGGATAATAAATGTCACCCTGTATTATCTGTGATGATGGTTTGGGTTTTTCTTTCAGACTTTACTGCAGAAGATGACAGAAGACACGTGGAGCAGCGTTACCTACTTCACAGACGGAAGAAAGCAAACAACTTCTAAAAGCTGTCACACAACACAGTTAAAGGCACAATATGTAAGATTATTTTGGTAACATTTTTAACATATTCTCATTCTAAAAACCGCAGCCCTATATACTGTATGTTTCTGGAGATCGCGAATTATGTAGCCAGAAGTACGTATGGCTGCATTTCATCTCTAAAATGAATGCTAGGGGGCGGTATGACACAGTTCCTTTACGCAATTACGACGGTGGACTTGAGACAAAGAGAGGAGTCCAGAAAACGGGTAAGGCCATGTTACAAACCCCTGATGTTAGTCTAGGGGATGGTGGGGTTTGACATTTAGGTGTAATTAAAATATATTTATACAAACAGTGAATAAGTGCAAAAGACAACCAAAATAATAGCAAAATTTGGATTTTTTCCATACAAGAAATATAAAACCGGAAATACTCTGTCCTTGGTCTGTTAAACATTAAACTCATTAAACTTTCTTCAATTGTAGTCGTTGTCCACTGTGAAAACATATGCTGAAATAGTTGGCGGTTCATTCTGCTGTGATGACCCCAGATGAATAAAGAGACTAAGCTGAAGGAAAATGAATGAATTTATAGCCATTTATAATAATTCAACATAAAAAAATAAATGGATTTTGCAATTTAAAGATGTAAAAATGAATAAACGTTTGAAACGTTTGTGTAAGTTATTTAATTATTTATCTGCCCACACTATTAATTACTTATATATTTATTTTTGCAGGAATTTGTGGAGATAATATATATATAATAATATATATATTATATTAATATAATATATATAATAATATATATAATAATATATATATATATATATATATATATATATATATATATATATATATATATATATATATATATATATATATATATATATATATATATATATATATATATATATATTATTATTATTATTATTTGCGTATTTATTTATTGATGCTGAAATTTTTTATTTATTTATTTATTTACTTGCATATTTATTGTTTTATTGATGCAGGAATCTCTGATTTTATTTAATTATTTATGTATTTATTTGTGCATTTATTTATTTATTGATTGTTTCTGCAGGTTTTGTCCATAAGCTTTGGTAACAATTTGTAAAGAAATTAAAATTTCAAAGGAGGGCTTAACAATTTGTCTTCAATTGCATCTCCATTTAATTAATTGAACATATAAATTGCATTTAAAACAGCTTTTGTCATTATATAGATTTATTGAGCTAAACATATTTGACTTTATGTAATATTAAAGTGCCTTTAAGTGTATTATATGGTCTTTGCATTTATCCTCAGTCATTTCACTTTTAAAAGTAAACACTGAGGCAGAGAACACTTCTAGAACATTTAGAATCTCATGATGCGTAGAACATTTAGAATCTCTTCATCACACCAGTGTACCTGCAGCACAGACACAATTCACTTTGTTGGTTTACAGTAGCAAGAACGATCGCTGATTCTGTCCGAGTGAACAAACTGTGTCTATATGGCGAAAGACGAACTGAGTATGGAGATCACGAGTACAACTGTGATGGAGAAGCCAAAGAAAAACCGGCTCTTAAAACTGCCCTCTTTCCTAAAAGCTGCCAGAAAAAACAAGATCCTCCGAAGGCAGAAAGGGACGCAGCTCAAGCAAACGCCTGACATTGGCAATGATTGTAAGTCATATTTATATTGTGAAATGAGTAGAAGTTTCCTTGATTAATGTGTAGAGATTACTGAGTGCCCTTTCTGTTAATTTCCTCCTGACATGTGGCCCAAAACATTTGTAATTATTTTGGATGAATAAGACCTACATGGCATAGTTTATATCTATATAAACATATTAATTCGCTTAACAAACATTTTAAAAGTCATTTTTAGATATATAAAAAGAACAACATTCTAAAGTAATATTTTAATTCATGTTTAAGGTTTTATTAAAAACATCCTGTATATATTTGTATTTACACATATAAAATTGTACATATTCATTGCACTTTGTTGCACTAATTCATCTTGAATTGTACATATCCACTGTACATATACATTTGTAATTATGTTCATATATATCTGCATACTTCTAATTATTAATAGCAACCTGTACATATATTCATCTATTGTAAATCTCTGTTCATAGTTAATACAACCTGTATATAATGTTCATTGTACATCCATCTGTAAATATCACCAATAGTTTTTCTATAATTGCACTTTATAACCTATATAACTTATCCTGCACTTACTGCTATTGCACTCCTGGTTAGACCTAAATTGATTTTCACTGCCTTGTACTTGTACATGTGTAATAACAATAAAGTTGAATCTAATCTAATCTAATCTAAACTAAACTAATCTAATCTAATCTAATCTGATCTAATATTTAATAATTTTATAGTTGCTTGTAGGATTGTTTTCCTGAATGCAAACATGATAACTAATTGTATTTGTTTAGTAAACTTTTGAAACGGGAGGTGTTAGTATAGTATTGTTCTAATTTATTTATATTTATGTTAGAATTTCAATTACTGTGCTACACAGTTAACGTAGAGCAAAAACAGTTTATGCTGAAATAATGTCATTAGCATTTTATTATTCATAAACGTTTTCTCTTATAAACTGGTGAAAACTGACTTGAATATTATTACTTCTGCATTCAGGTTCATGTATTTTAAGTAAAATGATGTATAAATAATAATGTACATTATTGTGGCAGCCCATTTTCAGCTTTTCTGATAAATATTTAGGGCCATATCATACACCCTTCGCAATAAGGCGCAGGACGTGTTTGGCACAATTTGTTGCTATTTTCAGACCAGCGCAACCCTAAATTTCACGTTTTGCGCCACGTTATTTTAATTGTAAATCCATTTGTGACACTTTGGGGACTCATGGGTGTTCCGGTCTAGAAATGAGGTGTGTTACGGCACATTGTTGGCGTGTTGCTATTTTGAGGAACTAAAATAGAGCAATAGAAAAGCAAGTTTAAAGTCCAGTTATGCACCTACGCGGGTTCAAACACTTACACATTGCTTAATACACAAAGAATGTACAGCAACACACAAATATCTTTACAAATGAAAAAAAAATTAAAGGATTAAAATGTTACAAAAATTATTATTTTCTACAAAAATATAAAAACCACTGCCTCCATGCCTTTCTTCATCTCAGGTTTTTTTTTTTTCAGTTTCATGACAATTTATGTTTGTATAATGTTATTATTATTAGTATTATTTATTATATGCATATTTTTATTTGTTTTAATAAAAACAAGTTTAGATTTGTCCATCTGTTGGGTTTTAGAGACGTCTGCATCACCATATGCGGCATAAGAATAAGACGTGTGTCTAGATATAACTCAGCTTTTTGAACACACTTCGTTATTATTGTTAATTTATTAATTTGCTAGAAATTAGAACTGAATTCACAAATAGTTTTGAAACAAATCTTTGCACTTAACAAACAAAAATTAAATATGTAGGTTAATGGATGTCTTCAGTGGAGTGCTTCAACATCGTTTCCTTATCTACGAAAGTAAAGGAGTAAAGTAAAGAGTAAAAGTAAAGAGGCCGAATGAATGGAGGAGGCTCATTCTTTTTTCTCGCGCTGCAGATGCTCTGTTTAACTGTTTTCTAGTGAACCGTTCAGTTTTTCCACTTGCAAAGTCGCCATGTAAATAGCAAATACACCATGGCGAAATGCAACTGACTCTCAACGCAATGGGAGATGACTCTGATTGATTTAATGCACGTTATGCTCAAAACACACCCAGAACACATTAAGAGAAACAGCAAAATCATATTTTTCCATCCTTAAAAAAGCAAAAGTGGATTCGGACACGCCTTTAATGCTTTTGCGCCATTCACTTTAAACTTTGCGCCTATCATTAAAATAGAGCCCGTAGTCTCCAATTTCTTAAAACAACACTTATTATCACTCAAATCCAGTAAAATGACCATTTGTGTAACCACAGTTTTATTACAAATACCATGGTTAAACTATGGTAAATGTAGCAAAACCATGGTGAATTTGTTGTAATAAAGGCTTAGCTACAGAAGCCATGTGCTTTTTTTGTTTGTTTAATCTGTTGTAAAACTATAGTAAATGTTCATAAGGCATCTAAAAAGGGTGTAAACTACAATCATTTCTTTTAATAGATGAGGTGGAGGAGGACGAGGGAACGACGAAGAGAAAAAAGAGTAAAGTGGCCAATTTCCTCAAAGCTGCCAGAAAACTCTTCAGGATGTCTTGCTTTGGTCAGACTGAGGAGCAGCTCTGTGTCTCTGCAGACTCTGATGGTAAATAATCATATTTACTGCTAGATTTTTTTTTTTACCTATGATATGATGAATAATTAGTGTTTTTAATTCCCCTTCACCCAAGTTTAACATCGCCTTGAGAATGACTGTGTAAACTGTGTAACTGCAATCATTTCTCTATTGACAGATGACATTCTCTGCCCATCCGAGTCTGGCCAGAGTCTGGAGGTTGCTCTTGTCATCATTCATAATCATGAAGAGAGTTGTGTGAATGACGACCTAAAGGTGAGTATATAAAGATGACCAACTGTTTTAATGCATGTTCTCCTGATGCTTTTAATATATCAAGAGTCTGTTTCAGGATCAGTGAGAGGAATGATAACTGCTTACATGTGAACTGACTTGAGTTTGGCTTTGTTCTGCAGGTGGATGAGAAAGATGACATGAAGACACACAACACAGAGCATGTCAACAAAGAGGAGGAGGTGGAGGAGATGGGAATGAATGATGAGAAGGACAAGGAGGAAAAGATTAAGAAAAGGAGGAGGAGAAAGAGAAATAGCGAGATGAAGGAGGAGGAGGAGAAGGAAGGGGAGGAGGAGGTGAAAGAAGAGATGAAGATACAAGAGGAGAGTTTGAAAGAAAATGAAGAGGAGGTGGTGGATAAGAATGAGGCGATAAAAGAGAAGATGAAAGAAAGTGAAGCAGAAGAGAAGGAAAACATGAAGAAGAGAAGGAGGAGAAAGAGAAATAGCAGGATAAAAGAGGAGGAGAAGAAAGAGGAGTGGGTGGTTGAGGGAGAGGTGGAGATAAAGGAGGAGAGGATGAAAGAAAATGAAGAGGAGGAGGATAAGAATGAAGAGCAGATGAAGGAGGAAGAAACAGAGGAGGAGGAGGAAGAAAAGCCAAAGGAGGAGAAGAGAAAGAGAAACAAGAAAAGAAACAGCAGGAGAAGCAGAAGGATGATGAGGAGGAGAAGCAAGAGGAGAAGGATGAGGAGAGCATGAATGAGGAGAAAGAGATGCAATAAAAATGTTTAAAAAAAACTCTCTGGCCTAAAATATTATTGTGTTAAAAAACAGTGACGAGCCAAAAAAATGCATTCACAACACTAATATTTTCACCTACAAAAGTTAAATTGCAAAAAAAAAGAAAAAATGTTGTACGCAAAAGGGGTAAGCACAACACAAAATTTTGTGTGGTTTATTTCTAAACTAATTTCGAGAGGATCACGTGCTTATGATCAACACAGCTGGGTCCTCATTAGCTCCGTAATCTGACCCATTAGATCAGGGGTGGGCAAACTTGGTCCTGGAGGGCCGGTGTCCTGCGTAGTTTAGCTTCAACTCTAATCAAACACACCTGAACATGCTAATCATTGTCTCCAAGATCCCTAATTATCTATAAGCAGGTGTGTTTGAGCAGAGTTGGAGCTAAACTGTGCAGGACACCGGCCCTCCAGGACCGAGTTTGCCCACCCCTGCATTAGATGATTACGGAAGCATTATAAATAACCAGAGTTTTTCACTCCAGTTATCTTCATCTTGAAGCTTCCCCCCCTTTTTCCGATAGGGTGACACGGTGGTCCAGTGGCTAGCACTGTTGCCTCACAGCAAGAACACCGCTGGTCCAACCTCCTATCGGGCTGGTTGGTGTTTCTGTGCGGAGTTTACATGTTCTCCCCGTGTTTGCATGGGTTTCCCCCGGGTCCCCCGGTTTCCTCCCACCGTCCAAAAACATAAACCATAGCCAATCGACTAAACCAAATTATCACCGAAAACAACACAAACTCCCGTCTCGCCCTTCTAACGGGAGGGAGCTCCGAGCTCAAGGATATTACGAGCTCAGGGCTCTCTCCCGGGACAGCATGCCAAATACGCTTTATTGATTATCAGCTAAGTGTGAACTCTTGAAACATAAAAAATGTGCAAAATAACTGCACAACACTAGGTTGTATGTGTTAAAAGGTAAGAGCAAAAAACAGTCACAAAAAACTTAATCAGCAACAGCAATTTAATGTAAAGAATTATAATGTTTGTGTTGTTTTAATGTGTTTTAATGTTTATAATAGTGTATGTGGATCTATTTTATTTTCATGTTATGTCAAGCCTTCCGTGGACAAGTGTTGAGAATTAGCAAGTCTGCTAAAACACTTCAACAAATGCATTTGGTTGTCCTGTGTAATTGTGGTGTCCATGTCAAATAAATAAAATAGTCATCTATTAGTTTTCTCTAGAAGTCACCTTCATGAGATGGGCTCACTGTGCTCATAAAATAATGGACATGCTTAGTCACAATACACAGGAAGTCTGTGACATTTAAACAAGCGGCAACCTCCCGCTCTACCTCGTGAAGCCAATACGGAAGTAACCGAAACTGCAATTCATCAAAATTCCGCTAGTCCTGGCTCCATAATACAGCAAATTGCAATTGAGCCCACTGTTAGAATGGCCGACTTCACAGCAGAAAAAAAGGTGTTTACAGCCAGGTACAAAGAACGATTTTGGTTCATATAGCTATTATTACCCTCCATGACAACTGTGAGGGGGTGAATTTTTTATAACTCATCCATTTCCTTTATATTAGGTTATATTAAGTTTGCATAATTAAGGGCGTGGCTACTTGAGTGACAGCTAGGTCTTGCTGGTCGCTGTCACTTCACCTCAGCTGAATCCGGCAGATTAGCCACTGATCTCGGCATATTCATCGTATTTTTGTTTTGTTTTGTGTGGCTTTACACAGTCAGCTGCCTTTTGGACTTATTTCTTACAATTATCAGATGATATGGGATGCTGTGTGCATTTAATTGTGCTCACAAACCATTCATGTGGCCTCGTTTCCCATGTGAGTAAAGTTATATACTTGTATACCATCTCTATAAAAGTATTTGTTTATTTAAGGTCATTTATCATTTATGATGTTCTTTAGACCCGTAAAGCACTCCAGAATGTGACAGATTGATTAGCTGTAGGCTCTAGAACAGTCATCTGAAGCGTTATCATACAGTGTTATGCTGGAGTTCATCAGTAGTCTTGCATTTACTAACACAGACTACATTTGAAGTGTTTGGAATTAATTGGCGTTTTCCTCCTGTAGAAAAATGTCATAAGAACAATGCTTAGTGGCTCAATGTGTTACAACAGTGTTTTTAAAAGTCTAAACACTTTATTGATATAGTAAACAACCAAGCACATGTGGTCAGAACACAAACGAGTCGCAGGTAATAGAGTATCAAGCGTTTCTCCCAAAGTAAAGTCTGTCTGTCAGGTCTAAGCAAAGTGCCAGCATGCGTCTGTAGCTCCGCTCACTCTCCGCCTCTTTGCCCTTGTTTGAACCTAAGGGTGACGTCACGGATACTCCGTCCATATATTTTACAGTCTATGCATTTAAATGATGTCGATTTGGTACTAAAGAGCCCAAAGTGAAAAAAATCCTCACAGCATTCACCATCAGCAGCCTGAACACTTGATACAAGGCAGGATGATCCTTGCTTTCATTTGATTTTCACCAAATTCTAACATGATCGTCCAAATATTGCTCATGAAATGGAGATTTAAGCCTTAAACCTTAATGTCAAGTCTTAAAGCTGAATGCGTGATATTATCATGCTAAATGTGTTACACCCAGCCAAAATTTGTCCAGTAGTGAACTAAGCTATTGTAAAACTTTCATTCCACACATTTATAGTGACTTCCTGTTTTAAAAACTCACCATCAGCCATCTTGATGTCTGTTACAATGGCAGTCGATCGTCTTCTTGTGTCCTTCATTCTTGTCCTCATCTCTGAAACAGGTAAGAGAGTTGATTAACAAATGTGTGTAAAAGAATGTAATTGTCTTGTGTTTTGTCATTTTAGTGCTAAATGTCTGATGAGGTTAAAGCTAAGCTGATATGTTTAATTATCAATAGTTGATCCAGCATTTGGATGCTAATAAAAGCTGCATAATGTTACAGAATAAACAAATGTCTATCTGCTCCTATATGAGGCATTGTGGGGATTAAAGAATAAAGATATCGGCGGCGATATACAGCCCTTAAAGTTTTTCAATCTTATATTCAATTGTATTGCTAATTATATGTTGACAACCATCTTTCATAAAAAATGAATATCTTTATATCTGTGTATTGATTACTTTCTCTATTCTGTATAGATTCTCTTCTTTTAAGTTGTGTTTTTTGCGCACTTGTTTTAAATTTGCTTGTATTTCCTTGAACATTTAATTAAATGTGAATGTCAAAGTGATATGTATGGTGATGATAGTGAATTGATAAAGTGAAATGACACTTTGGGGGGAAAACAATAGATTTAACTTCATAATTAAATTAAATGTGAAAGTTTATGGAATAAGATGGAAGTGCAAAGTGAATCTGCTGAACGGTGTCTTTCTCTCTCAGGGTTCAGTGCTATCTCTGTGTCTGTGCAGACTGGACAGTCTGTTCAGCTGGATATACAGACACAACAACTACCAGAGTTTGATGATTTATTGTGGATTAATGATAAATATGAGAATATAGTTAGATATTTTCATGGAACAAAAAAGATTAGATGTCACCCGTCCTATCAGAACAGAATAGAGTTTAATGAAACAAGCTTTTCTCTGACACTGAAGAACATGCAGAAGGCAGACGGTGGACGATACACAGCAAGAATAAGTGGAGAATTAAACAAAGACATTGTTGTATACAGAGTGTCTGTTATAGGTGAGTGTCATTTCTGTGTGTGATTTAATGTGTTGCTGCATAAAAGACTATTTGTAATTCATAAATGTATTTTATGTTCAGTTTTTAGGTTTCAGATGTGCAGATTTAAATCAGCTTACACCACTTTGTCTATAGTTCAGGATTTTATCTGCTGCTGCACTTATAATTGACTAGTTAATATTCTTGTATGTGTATAAATGGTTTCGTCTTCAGCTGTGACAGTATTTCGTATCACTCAGCTGATTGTGATCCTGTCAGTGTAAATGTGTGTTTCAGACGCAGTGGAGGCTCCTGTTCTGACTGTAAACTCAATCAGCAGTGACTCCTGTGCTGTTAACTTCACGTGCAGAGCTCAAGACCTCATCATTAACTCTAGCTATCAGAACAACACCTGCTCAACAGAGGTAGTGACATCACAGGAGAACTACACCCTCATCCTGTCATTACACTGCAGCGAGGAATCGGTCATCTGTAACTACAGCAATCCTGTCAGCTGGAAAGAAGAGCGAATAAACATTAAATCACTCTGTCAAAGTAAAGATCCACTCCTCCTACACTATAGACTATTTGCATGAATATAAATAGAAGCATGTTATTCAAGATTAAATGTTCAATATTAAATGTTATTAGATGTTGTAGTGTGCTAATACTCTTGAATAACGCATTTGTGCTGTTCTTCCTTTTGTTCTTTTCAGGGAATAGTCCAGTTCTGGTTAAGCCACAAGCTTCATTGTTCAGCATTTTGCTTCTTATTGTGATCGCAGTGGCAGTGATCGGCTTTTGTGGATTGATTCTTTACTGTTGCTGGAGGAATAAAAAAGGTACATCCAAAATCTTCAAGTGTCTAGACATTCTCAAATCATGATGTATTTATTGAATCCTTATTCAACCCAGAAAACAAATCTCACTCCGTTCCTCAACTTTTACAGAGCAATTACATAAGGAAATACTTATTTTTATATGACAAACTATATGTAATTTTTACAGTTGCTTCTCATTCATTCTGTCATTTTCCTTCGGTTTAGTCTCTATTTCACTGGTCACCACAGCAGAATGAACCACCAACTATTGCGGCGTATGTTTTACACAGCGGATGCTCTTCCTGCCCCAATTCAGTACTGTGGAAACACCCATACACTCGCATTCTCACACACAGACACACACACACTACGGCCAATTTAATTCATCCTATTCACCAATAGTGCATGTGCTTGGACTGTGGGGGAAACCAGAGCACCCGGAGGAAACCCACGCCAACACGGGGAGAACGTATAACCTCCACACTGAAATGCCAACTGGCCTAGCCAGGACTTAAACCAGCAACCTTCTTGCTGTGAAGCGACAGTGTTGAAATAATTTATAGCATTTTTATAGTTCGACCACTAGTTTCTTTAGATTTATAATTAATCTCTAAAGAGACTCTTTGAAAACAAAGATCAGCACAAAGCTGTAGACTGATACACAAGTTTATATCAGAGAACTTTTAGAGCCGATAATCTGACAGGAGTCAAATACAAACTAACATGTGTCTACACAACTGTGATCTGTGAACTTATATTCTGACCTCTCAGGTGTCAAACAGGCGGAAGATTCAGACTATGATGATGTTGAGGTGAGAGGCTCTTCATCTCTTCCTGTATAATATATGCACAAATAATACATGTTTAATATTGTGTGATCAACTGTGATGGTTTGTTTTATTTCTCTGAAGTCTTTGACCCAGAAGATGACAGGAGACACATGGACCACCATCACCTACTGTACAGCAGGACAAAAACAAACCCCTATCTGCTCATGACTGATGAATATCAGAAGAGTTAAATAATCAGTCAGTTACTGCAGATCTTATTAAAGGGAGAGTTCTCACAGTTTACTCTCCCTCATAAGGTTTTAAACCTTTAGCAGTGTCTGCCATCATTATAAAAAAATACCAGCGTTGTTCTTTTGTGTTCAACGAGTTAAAGAGTGAGTAAATGATGGTAGAGATTTCAGAGTGTTTTTTTCCTTCAATGGTGTATTTTTAATAATTTAGTCATGTGTGTTCTCATGCTGTTTGAATTATTTTAATACATTTCTTTAACAAAATCAATTAATATCACAGCTGAACTAACCTGTCTTTGTTAATAAATAAACGATTACTGAAAGCAGTTAGACAATTCTTCACTGAGCTCTATAATAGCCATCTACTAGCATTTTTACTGTCTTTGTTATATGGCTGATTATTTTGCTTGAGGTTGTCATCATGAGATGGGTTCACTGTGGTCATAAACAATTGGACATGCTCAGCAGCAGTGTTGAGGGTAACAAGTGACACCAGTTATGTAATAATATTACTTCTTTAAGTAATGCGAAAAATTATGCATCCCTTTAAAACTTAAAGGTGCAGTAGGTGATCTTCCACAATGCTAACTTAGCATAAATCTCTGAATCACAGTCCCTCCCCTGCTGACCAGAGACATGCCTTCTGAAGCACGAGCATGCGCACCTTAAAAATGACAGCAGAAGAACCCTCTCTCATGTGTTAAAAGCGACTAGTGCTTGTCCGGCAGCGTGCAGGAATTGCAAACTGACTTGCTATTTCAGAGCGAATGTTTAGAGTAGCATGGTAATCAATATAGGCAGCGCGTCACAGGTCGTCATTGTTCAAAAATTAACCAATGTGAAGTGAATATAAAACCAACTTCACCTCAGTAAAGCACGCTAGGCGGAATGGTGCTGTTTACTGATGTTTTGTTGTTAAACTACATTAGTTCTACATTATCGATGCTGTAAAAGGTCCCTTATGAAACTGAAAATAGTCATATCAATCTTTCGCCGGGAGATTTTAGTGGCTGAACAACACTTCTGTGCAGATAAACCATTTGTAACAACAACATCTAACGTTACATTAGCTTAGCGTGAAGCAAAAATAGTTTTCAAGAGTTCACACTTAGCTGATGATTAATTATAAGCTATTTTGGCATGCTGTCCTGGGAGAGAGCCCTGAGCTCATATGATCCTCGAGCCTGGGGTTCCCTCCCGTTGCAAGGCGAGAGGGGAGTTTGAGCTCAGGTAGATCTCAAGAACCCCTGTCATGGAGGCTGAAGAGCAAATATTAGTTGCTCTTAAAGAGATAAGTAATAGGTAGGGACAAGACTTTGGTGTTGATTTGGATTAGTCAATAAACTTAGGTTGCTTGTTTTTGATCGGAGGGAGGAAACCGGGAAACCTGGGGGAAACCCAAGTGAGCACAGGGAGAATGTGCAAACTCTGCACAGAAATGTCTGCTGGTTTGGTAAAGCCTGGAACCAGAGACGTTCTTGCTGTGAAGCAACAGTGCTAAGCACTGGGCCACCGTGTCACCCATCTAGGAAGGAGGAGGAGTAGGGGTGGATGGGGGGATTGCCATTTTTGATCAAGTTTTTCCAGTTGTCCTAGAATTGATTTGAGTTAATGGAGTTCTCTATTGTTGTCAGTAGTTTTGGGTATATTGTGCCTTTTTGGTTCTGAGTGTTTGTATTGTTTTTGTGTTTCACAGTAAAGAAGTCGAATCTCTGCATTATTTGGGTCTCTGTGTTTCTGATTTGAGAGGTTTCTGAGGTGTTTCCTAATTGATAGACATTCTTGATGAAACCATTTTTTGTCATTTTTTGGGTAGATTATTTAGTCTGGTTTTTACTTTTAATTTTGACTGTTTAGCTGTTCTTTTGAATATATTGTTTATGTCTTTTACCGCCATATTAACTCCTTGTTTGGTGTGAGCATAGGCATTAACCAGGAAGTTATCTTGAAGTCCTTGTGTTTTTTGGCTATTTACTGCGTTCTGGTAGTCTTCTGCACTGTTCTTAGCCCATCCGTATGGTGAGAAAATGTATGGTGAAAAAAAACATTATGATTAATTGCGGGTGGATGTAGTGGGACATGTCAGTGGACCAGCAAGAGTGGGCTTTGCCGAATGGGAAGATGAAACACCCAAAATAATGGATGAAGTGCAAGAGTAGCCTACTGTTCAAAGTTTCAGTTAGAGGAGTCATCAGAGGAAAATCTGCTATCGTTCTGGGAGAAACAAGATTGCATATTTCCACAACTGTGGCGCTTTGCGAAGAGAATCTTGTTTATTCCCACAACAAGCGGTGCGAGCGACGCTCATTCAGTGCAGCTGGCTGTGTTTTCGAGGTGAGGCGGAATCGCCCGAATCCAGGCACAGTAGACACTATTCTGTTTTTGCACAGTGCGAAGAAAAAGGCCAAGTAAACACAACATAGCTGCCGTTTAGGCTGAAGTTGCACCCTTTTTGTTATATTGTTCCTGCATCTGTAAAAGCTAAAATGTCTTATTTTTACTTTCTGTATCTATTTGAAAATGAAGAAAATGTTGTCTAAAGACAAACTTTTGTTTTTATAAACCAATATTCATTTAAAAACTTTTATGATTAACGTATTATTTTACTATTAGAGATGCGCAGATTATAGCTCACTGAATCTGCTGGTAATATCCACGGTGACCTATCATCATGCCTAAAACAAAGAATGAAATTATTAAGGTGACGATCGGGTGCGGATACATATATCAGATAAAACTAAGTGTGCGGGCGTGTGGTGGGTGGATGATTTGTATGAACCCGCGTATTCGGGTGTCATTTCAGCTGATGCGCGCATCTCTAGTGTACGTGGTCATAGAGGTCTCTTACTGTGATGCTGGTGTGATGAGTCAGGTGCACATTTCATCTGCACCAAGGTCTGCAGCAACTTCCTCCTATGCCGTTTCCTTAACCTGCAAGTCTTTATTTTACAAATTATACATCATAATTCATTCATGTATTTTAAGATGCACTCGGTCAGAAGACAATCGCATGAGATATCATGACATTTTGTTTCTGATTGTCAGCATGATGTAGGCTTATAGTTACAATAATATTTATGCAATATGGTTATAATGCTATTTATACATGACCAAACTAGTGTGCAACTTAAGCAAAACTAATACAATTTTTTTTACATTTAGTTTTGTAGTTCGGGCCCAAACAAATGTTTGTTGCATTTTTTTAATTGTTTAAGTTCATTTGATTGACTATATACAGTCTTTAAGCCATGTTTAATGTTTCATTGTTAAACATTTTTAGGGTCTCTGACACATTGCTTTTATTATTTATCTTTATTTTGTTAATCAACATTAAATGTGTGCATCAGTAGGCAGTTTTTGTAATGTTCATTATTTAATAGGCTCCCTCAAAATACACAGGCACACACAAGATGGACTTCCAGTGTGTATTATAATTTCATTATAATAATAAAATACATTTTTTTTAACATTTTTAATTTGTCAACTCTCATTATTTACTATACATGGCTTTTGTGCATTTATATGGGAGTTGGTAAACATATTCAAGGGTGTGCACAGATGGGGAGCATTTTGATTGAATGTAGTGGGCCGCTCTGTCCCAAAATGCCAGGGCCGATTTTTTTTTTGTCCCAGTCCAACCCTGGCTTCTAGTGCCGCAGCACTAGATGGATGTGCATAAGGAGTTCAGAGTAGTTAAGAATGAGTTAATGATAATGTGCCCTTCCAAGTAAAGTCACAATATAATTATACATTATATAATTATACACAAACAATTAAGTTACCCCAAAAACCCTCAAGAATTGTGTTGATTCAGCTCATTTTTTAAGTATTTATGGTATTTATATATTTAAGTAAGTATTTAAGTAGTTTGAACAAGCCGCAAAAATATTTTTGAGTGCACATAGAGAGTACAGAGAGTATGGATTTTTTTTTTCTTATTTTATTTATCAAGTATTTTAATAATTATTTTATTTTAATGAATCCGCCACGATAGCTGTTGACAGTGAAAGCAAATTTGCTCTAAATAAGCATGCTTAACTGACCCCTTGCATAAAAATAATCATTAAAAAAATTAATGATAAGTAATTGTTTATGGGGCACTTTTGTAAGGATTTTGATGTTGATGAAAGTGTGAAGTGAATAAGAAAATCATTAGGGAATCCCCAAACACCCACCAAAAGCATGTACAGACTTGTGTCCCAGTTTCTTTTGGTTGGTGTCTCGTTTATTTTCGGTTTCGTTTCACGTCCTACATATTATTCTCATTTATCCCTCAAAGGCATTTGTTCAGCTGCCACTATGGTGATAATGGCAACAAAAGCCTAAACAAAAAAATGACAGAGGATCATGGTTTGGTTGGGAATCTTGAGATTGTGTACTAGATAGCTTTAAAATATAAAAAAGTCTTTACTGTCTTCATTTTACTGTCTCTGTTGTTAATTTACTTCCGTTTTCTCCCTGCTTCTCTAACACAGGTAATAAACTCTGAAACTAACATTAAATTGACCACCTCAGCAATTTATCATGTTGTCTTGTCAAAACACATTATGTTTTGTTATGCATAGAATTAACATTTCTGTCTTCTGCTTCTGGGTCAGTTTAATTAATGGTTAAAGAGCCCATATTATGGGTTTTTGAAAATGCCCTTCCCTGTAGTGTGTAACATAGCTCTAAGTAAAGTGAACTATCCAGCTAAGGCTTAAATCTGTAAGTGTACAGTATTTAAAACTACTGATTCATCTATAAAAGAGTCGACTCATAGTGCTTCAAACGAGTCGTCTTGATAACGAGTCATTAGGTGTTTCGCGATGACGCAGCTACGAAACACAAGTAGTTGGGCGCGCAAACCCGGGAGATTTGAAACCTGCGGCCCCGCCCACTAACAGAAAAAAAAGTCACACACACACACACACACACACACAGAGACACACACAGACACTGGTCGAATGAAGTCACGCTGTGCAGATGGATATTATGGACAGTCTAATCAAAGATGAAACATCAGCAATATAGCCCAGCCTTGAGCAGTTCTGAGTGCTTCTGAAAACTATATGCTTTCAAAGAAGACTTCATCAGTTTGTTAAAGGAAGGATCAGTAAAGACTGATGGATCAGTGCATCATGAATCAGTTTCTACCCCCATTTCACAAGTGTAAGTAAGTGCGATTAAAATTATTGCCTCGTTTACTCTATCTTGCAAATTATGTATTTAGTTGTGTTTTGTTACTTGTAACTGCGTGTACTGTATCAGGTTAACTCTTTATATTCTCATATCGCGTGTAAAGCCACGTTGAAAACGCGACGCGTGCCGCTTTGATTACGGATCGTCAGCTGTTTACACACATGCAACGGACAAGTTTCAAAATATTTCAGCTCAATATTATTGTCTCCTCGTGTGTGTAACGCACGGGTATTCGCGGATATAACTGAGCGCCGCTCCTCTATGGACGCGCCGGCCCTGTGTGTGTGTGTGTCTGTTTCTCCTCGTGTGTGTAACGCACGGGTATTCGCGGATATAACTGAGCGCCGCTCCTCTATGGACGCGCCGGCCCTGTGTGTGTGTGTGTGTGTGTGTCTCCTCGTGTGTGTAACGCACGGGTATTCGCCGATATAACTGCGCGCCGCGCCCTCTCTATTTAGTCGCTTCTCTATGGACGCGCCGGCCCTCTGTGTGTGTGTGTGTCTGTGTCTCCTCGTGTGTGTAACGCACGGGTATTCGCGTATATAACTGAGCGCCGCGCCCTCTCTATTCAGCCGCTTCTCTATGGACGCGCAGGCCCTGTGTGTGTGTGTGTGTGTGTGTGTGTGTGAAAAGAGCAAGAAGACTGTGACCTCCTCGCCAGTTCTTGGACTTTTTGCTCAATAAAATAGTCGTCAGTATTTTCTAGTCCATCGTCTGTTTACATTCACCCATTGGCAGCCAAAATCCACTATGAAGCGTGTGTGCACTGTGACTACTTTTATATTGTAGATTAGCAGCTGGGCATTTCACTCTGCCTCGTGCTGAAGCCTGTCAGTGTTGTCGACCAATCGCAGCAGGCTGTCATCGGTCCAATCAGCGCAGATTAGCTTCGCGCCGAGGAGGGGGTTGGGAACAAATGAATCGCTGAACGATTCATATGGGAGTCGCTGGGATAATTAGGTAAAAATAAATGCAGATTATAAGACCATCAAAGTGTTTTTTGACCTTGCATGCATATTAGACTGTTGTTGGAGACCCTTACAACCTAAATATGACCCTATTTCATCTATAATATGGGCTCTTTAATGCTGATTCTGATGATAATGACTGATGAAATTTGTAAATGGATAGCACTCGGTTGATCTTAAATTATTTTGAAATGTTACATTTTTGTACTTAAAATGTTTGTTTAATGAGAAAATTCAACAGTTTTCTTAGTTTGAATAAAACTTAGAATAGGGTTATCTCTACAGGTGTCTGCCTCAGAGGTTTTACCAGAAATCACATGATTACTTTGAATATAAAATCTATATATATATATAGATATCACACGTTTTCATTTTCACTTTCACCAGATTTGATTACATAGCTACCGGTTAAATTTAGCCCACAGTTAAGAGGCAGCTTAACTCTTAAGAGAAGGTCAAATTTTTACATTTGTAATTTATCTTTATCTACATAACAAGTAATTTACGCGATCTTCTGTTTTTTCATACAGAAGTTTTGAAAAGGACATTTTTTTGTTGCATGAAACCTCTCATATACCACTAAACTACCAAATAAAACAGCAACAAAAACTATGAACACACATAGAGAGAATAGAAAGTAGGGATTTTTCTTATTTTTAAAATTATATTATGTATTCAATATGTATTTATAGCGTTCGATCCGTCGTGATGTCGAATCATGTTCAAAAATGTCGAAAATGAAAGCAAATTTGCACTAAATAAGCACACCTAACTGACCCCTCATGGAATGTTGATGAAAGCATGAAGAGAATCAGATCCCCCAAACACCCACCAAAGGCATGTACAGCTTGTGTCCTCGTTTCTATTGGCTGGGTTCTCGTTTATTTTTGGGTTTCATTTCACGCCACATATATATATAACTGTGTCAAATCTCGTTTATCCCTCAAAGGCAGTTGTTCAGGTACCATTATAATGACATCAAAATACTAAACGAAAATAACAAGTGACATTGTTTTGGTTGGGAATCTTGGGATCGTGGACTAGATAACTTTTAAAATATAAAAGTGTCTTTTACTTTTACAGTTGCTGTTGTTCATCTACTTCGGTTTTCTCCCAGCTCCGTATTACACAGGTAATAACCTCTGAAACTAACGTTACTAACATTTAAATTGACTGGTTCTGCAAATTATCATGTTGTCTTGTCAAAACACATTATGAATTGTTATGCATAAAATTGACATTTTTCATTAATGCTTAATGCCGATGTTAATAATTATGAATGATGAAATTTGTAACTGGATAACACAGACCACTTGACTGATCTTAAATTATTTTGAAATGTTCCATTTTGGATTTAAAATGTTTTCCGAATGAGTAAATGAATGAGTAAACTCAACAGTTTTCTTAGTTTGAATGAAACAGAATATATTTATCTTTGCATGTCTGCCTTAACTGCATTCAGAGGTTTTACCAGAAAATACCATGATTTATTTGAACATGAAACTCATATAGGTATCACGTTTTCATTTTCACTTGATTTTAACATGACGGACCCTGCTGAGATATGGATGTGTTGTCACGTCGTGCAATCAGGATATTAAAATAAAGGAAAAACAACTTTTCAAAGACCACCTATCACTTCACTGAGCACCAGTCATGGCATAACAACACATCAATATCTCAGCGGGGTTCGTTATGTTTTTGGGTCCCCTAGAAATATTTCCGTTGTGTTACTTGAATATTTGCAAGTGTGACTAATTTGCTGCACGTTTCTTCAGTTGTTTGTGTTGTGACCAATTTGCAACACGTGTGCTGTCAAATTGACGAAGATCGTTTATTTATTTGCTGCAGTTTTTTTGTAATTGCATGCCTACTTAAATTGCAGCGCGTTAAGCTTTCTTGGCCACCGTAAATAAGGTAGTAGCCTGTAACATAAAAATATGTGGAAAAAGTGAAGTGCTATAATTACTTTCTGGATGCACTGTTATAAATATATATATATATATATATATATATATATATATATATATATATATATATATATATATATATATATATATATATATATATATATATATATATATATATATATACACACACACACAGTTGAAGTCAGAATTATTAGCCCCCCTTAGAATTTTTTTTCCCAAATGATGTTTAACAGATTCAGGAAAGTTTCGTAGTATGTCTGATCATTTTCTTTCTGGATAAAGTTATATTTGTTTATTTCTGCTAGAATGAAAGTAGTTTTTAATTTTTTATGAAAATTTTATGTCAATATTATTAGCCCCTTCAAAGATAAAATAAATCAGTTATTAGAAATGAGTTATTAAAACTATTATGATTAGAAATGTGTTGAAAAAAAATCTTCTCTCCGTTAAACAGTAATTGGGGAAAACAATAAACAGAGGGGGCTAATAATTCTGACTTCAACTGTGTATGTATATATATATATAACTTAATGATTTTTACAAATTTAAGTGGATTGAACATAAAAAAATTAAGTTGACCCAAAGAGGACACAAGAATCAGATGTTGGTTTAAATTAGTAGTTTGAAAAAGCATATCTATATATATATAACTTGATCCTGTAGTGCAGGTACTGTGTCCTGCAGAGTTTAGTTCCACACCTGAACCAGCTAATCAAATTCTTTCTGGGTATACTAGACACTTCCAGGCAAGTTGGAGCTAAACTATGCTGGACACCGGCCCTCCAGGACAGAGTTTGGGCACCCCCGATTTAAAATATCATGCATTGATTCTTTACAATTTCCTCATTTACACTGTATCTTGTGCATCCACTTCACAAGTCCCTTTTTTGTTCTTTTCTAAAGATACATTCATGAAATTATTTGTATTTACTTTTCTAAATAACCATGAGCTTATAACAGATTGGTCCGGGGCCTGCTATTTGGGGGATTCAGGAGGATCTGGTGAGGAGGATCTGTCACCCGCCATTTGAGGGATTCAGGAGGTTTTGGGGCCTGCTACTTGGGGGATTCAGGAATATCTGGTGCCCGTCATTCGGGGATTCAGGAGGATCTGTCGCCCTCCATTTGGGTGATTCAGGAGGATCTGGTGCCCGCTATTTGGGGGATTCAGTAGGGTCTGGTGCCTGTCATTCGGGGATTCAGGAGGATCTGTCACCCTCCATTTGAGGGATTCAGGAGGGTCTGGTGCCCGTCACTCAGGGATTCAGGAGGATCAGTCACCGTCCATTTGAGGGATTCAGGAGGATCTGGGGCCCGCTATTTGGGGGATTCAGGAGGATCTGGTGAGGAGGATATGTCACCCTCCATTTGAGGGATTCAGGAGGATCTGGGGCCCGCTATTTGGGGGATTCAGGAGGATCTGGTGCCCGTTATTCGGGGATTCAGGAGGATCTGTCGCCCTCCATTTGGGGGATTCAGGAGGATCTGGGGGATTCAGGAGGATTTGGTGGCTCTGGCAGTGACAGTTCTGGAGATGGTGGCTGTGGCAGTAATAGCTCTGGTTGTGGCAGCAGCTCTGGCAACTCGGGTGGTGGTGGCTATTCTTGTAGCTCAGGTGATGGCATTTCAGGGACAGAAACCTTGACTGGAAACATGACAGGAAGAGACTTGTTACAGGAACCCATCTTGTGAGTTAGCAGCAGATTGGCGGTGACCATCATGTGAGCTTGCGCATTAGCTGTGACCATTTTGTGAACTGGTAGACTGGAGGTGGCCATACCGTTACCTGAAGAACTAGTGGTGGCCATCTTGTGAACCAATTGCGGTCTGAACTGATGTGCAGGAGACAGGAGTAGCGGTGATGCCAGCATAAGTGTGGTGGTGGAGTGTGCAGCAAGCCCCGTCGCCAGCAGGTCCTGCTGTGTGTGTATTTAGGAGAAGACATGAAGCCGGTGTGTACCTGCAGGGCCTGATAGGAAATGTGGTTCGGGTGAATGCTAGGGAGTGTTCTCCAATGACTACATAAAGTAGTTGGTGATCACAACATATTTAATGGGCTCGCAAATTAGTAAGTGGAGTAGTCAGCTGCTTGGTGTAGCCGCCATGTTATTGTAGACAAATAACTTTTACAACTCGTATTTGACATTAACTTTGTAAGTGAATCTTCGTTTCAAAGGAAGCATAATTTATTTGCCGCATAAATATAAAAGATGTTTAATTGTCACTTTAATTTAATAATCAGATTACAGAGCTACTGTGTATTGTTTGGATTTCATTTGATCCACCTGGTTAATATGTATTTTTTTTTCAAGTCATAATTATGGATCAGTGGACAGATAATGATGCCATGGACACATCTTCATATACAGAACATCCTTCAAATTCAGAGGTTTGTGACATTTAAATGTTAAATTCTTGGATTTTTATTTTAGTGGGGCTCAGCTTCCAATGAGTTAGTTGCACAAGATGACACCGTTGAGCTTCCGAGAAGAAAGTGTGTGCATGTTCACTTCCGATTGTATAGAACTATGAAGGAAGAGGTGAAGATTTAGCAATTTCGTTACCAAAAAGGAGCATGTTTAAAATAAAATAAAAATTTAAAAAGTAGTTTATCAGCGACCGGAGAGGACATCCTCACTACATTGCTGTATACATCAGTGCACTAATTTGCTTTTATTCTTCCCCTGTTGATGCTGAGGTTCGTGCTCAGCGGTTACTCAAATTCCCTTGGGATCATATTTTTTTTTTGCGGGTGTTTCTCTGCGTTGTCATTCATTGATTCATTTTCTTTTTGGCTTAGTTAGTTTTTGGCCTTTATTAATCTGGGGTCGCCACAGCGAATTGTTATGTTTTACACAGTGGATGCCCTTGAAGCCACAACTCATCACTGGGAAACACCCATACACAGTCAATCACACACATACACTACGAAAATGTTGCTTATTCAATTCACCTATAGTGCATGTCATTGGACTTGTGGGGGAAACTGGAGCACCGGGAGGAAACCCACGTGAACACGGGGAGAACATGCAAACTCCACACAGAAATGCCAACTGACCCAGCCGAGGCTTGAACCAGCGACCTTCTTGCTGTGAGGCGATTGTGCTACTCACTGCGCCACCGCGCCCTTCTCTGCGTTGTGTTATAATAATTTTTTTTATTAATTAAAAGAAGCTCCACACAAACATGGTCATGCTGAGGTGATTTTATTTCATTCTTGCATAACACACACAATATCGCAATCTCTCAGTATCAGCTTATCAGACATCTCTCAGTCTGTTCTGCCTCTCCTTTCAACAGACATAGCAGTCAAGAGCACAAGCTCTCAATATACACACACACTTTACAATATGAGATGTATAATATCACAGATTGTAAATAGAAATAACAGTAATATAGTAGTAATACAATAAATAATCTTAAAACCTTAAAAATATAATTGTTCACTACAGCATTAGTGTTTCTTAGATATTAATGAACATACTTGTATAACACACACATTAGGCAAACTCTCTCAATATCAGTTGAGTCTCTCTTTTTTTGGTTAACCACAAGATATGTTTGAATACACAGATATTCCATTACAAAACACTGCAATGTACATCCTAAAAATAAAATACGATGAGTCTTTAGTGTGTTTACAAAATATACAATTACACTTATGAGCATATACATGTACATGTAGTACCGCTTGTGGTTCGCTCAGTTCGTAGTCAGACGGAGATGTCTCAGGGATGGAACATCTTGGTCGATGATCCCTATCTCTCGGTGTGGGAAGAGTATAGTTGAAATTTGTGCACTGATGTATGCAGCAATGTTGTAAGTATGTCCTCTCCTGTCGCTGATAAACTTCTTTTTTAATGTTTTTTTATTTTAAACATGCTCATTTTGGTAGTGAAAATGCGAACTTACTTCATAGTTCTATACAACCGGAAGTGACCATGCACACACTTGCGTTTCAGAAGCTCACCGGTGCCATCTTGTGTAACTAGCCCATATATGTATAATAAATCAGTAAAATGTTTACTTACAAGTATATGAAATGTGTTCTTGTACAAACCTGTGAATTTGTAAAATATGACAAATATCTTTTTTAACAGGAAAATGTGAAACCAGCAGAAGAAGGGAGTAACTTGAAACCTGATAATCAAAATAAGAATTCCTCTCACACCAACATAGGTATGAAATACTACTAATATACATAAGAAGCACTATTTTTTATTTAGTTTGAGTTAATAAATACTTGATTTTGAGAACCATTCTGTGTTTTTTTTAATATATTTTTTTACTTTAAATCAAGGTGATCCAGATTTGACTGTTGCATTATTTGGATGTTCTGAGGCGGTCCAGTTTGGATGTGACAACATTCTGCTTGGAGAAGAACAACTCAGTCTGAGTGCAGAATATCCCATAACTGTTCCATTAGAGAGGAAGGTATCAGAACATCAGGTCTCAGTGATCAACATGATTGGCTCACATGATGCTGATCTCAAAACACTCAGTTACATTATCGGTCAACTGAGTGAAAATGAAATACACGCCTTCATCTTTGTTGTGCCACTGGGACAGCTGACAGATGCTGATAAGAAGGGTATTGAATGGCTACAGAGAACTTTTGGTGACAGAGTTCTGTCATTTGTCATTCTTCTCTTCACTTATGAGAGAGAGGAAGAGTGTGACTCTATAATAGATGACCTGAAAAACAACTCTGTTCTGGAGCAGCTGTTGGAGAAATGTGGAGGAAGATATTCCACCTGCAGCAAACTCATGAACAACCAGTCAGAGATCACAGAACTGATGGACAGGATTAAGCATCTGTTCCTTGATAATAACCAACAGTGCTACACCAGAGAGATGTACAGATCTTCTTTAGAAGACATGCAACATGGTGAGTATATATAAATACAGTTGAAGTCAGAATTATTAGCCCCCCTTTGATTTTTTTTTTCTTTTTTAATTATTTCCCAAATGATGTTTAACAGAGCAAAGAAATTTCCACAGTATGTCTGATAACATTTTTTCTTCTGGAGAAAGTCTGATTTGACTTATTTCGGCTAGAATAAAAGCAGTTTTTAAAATTTTAAAGAACATTTTAAGGACAATATTATTAGCCCTCTTAAGCAATATTTTTTTTCGATAGTCTACAGAACAAACCATCGTTATACAATAACTTGTCTAATTACCCTAACCTGCCTAGTTAACCTAATTAACTTAAATGTCACTTTAAGGTGTATAGAAGTGTCTTAAAAATCTCTAGTCATTTTTTTACTGTCATCATGGCAAATATAAAATAAATCAGTTATTAGAAATGAGTTATGAAAACTATTATGTTTAGAAATGTGTTGAAAAAAATCTGCTCTCCATTAAACAGAAATTGGGGGAAAAAATAAACAGGGGGGCTAATAATTCTGACTTCAACTATATATAATAATGTTTTCCTGGGTAGGATCAGACATTCTTGATTCTGTTGCAAAACAAACAGACAATAAATATTGTACTATTGTTTCATACAATTAAGGTGCAGAAAGAGAAACAAGCTTTGGTGCAACAAACATGCTGCCTTTAGAGAGCTTGGAACAAACCGATAAAGGAGACAAACAAAAGGTAACTCCACTCTCATGGATCTTCATTTGAATTTATTTTTGTTTGTGGTTTTACCATATCTACTTTAGGTTACAGGCCATCTGGGGTGTGTAGCCTCCTCATTAGAGCACCTGCCCCCGATGTTGGAAATGTTAGTTTGATCCCCGCCTGAAGCGCAAGCATGGTGAAATAAATTTAAATCTAAATCTAAAATACTGCTCACAGATACTGGTCACGTCTAAATAATAAAATGATTGCACATGAATAACTTTTTACTGATGAAAATTCTTAGAGACGGGGTGACACGGTGGCTCAGCGGTTAGCACTGTAACCTCACAGCAAGTAGGTCACTGGTTCGAGTCTCCGTTGGGCTAGGAAGCATTTCTGTGTGGAGTTTGCATGTTCACGTGGGTTTCCTCTGGGTTCTCCGGTTTCCCTCACAGTCCAAAAAAAGACATGCGCTATTGGTGAATTGGATGAACTAAATTGGCCGTAGTGTATGAGTGCATGTGCAAGAGTGTATGGTGTTTCCCAGTACTTGGGTGCGGTTCATCCTGCTGTGGCGACCCCTGATAAATAAGGGACTAAGCAGAAGAAAAATAAATGAATGATAGAATGAATTTTAAACACAATGTATCACAGTTTAAATGTCAGCTTGTACCACATGCACACTTTCTAAGCTAATGCATTGCATCACATTGTTAACTGATGGTCAGAGTTAATAGGGCAATCTTCTTACCCCTAATCTATTCGCATTGTTAAATCAAATCATCAGGTGAGTGGGCTTGACACACGCTCCTTTCTATACTAAATTAAAGAAAAATTAAACTAGCTTACACTTGTCATAACATTAATATACTGCACTCTGATATTTTGAAGTGGTTAATTGTCCTCTCTTGTAAGTCACTTAGGATAAAAGTGTCAGATAAATGAATAAATGTAAGTGTAATTGATTTGCATAACTTTTTGATCAGGCGACGCGGTGGCGCAGTGGGTAGCATGTTCGCCTCACAGCAAGAAGGTTGCTGGTTCAAGCCTCGGCTGGGTCAGTTGGCATTTCTGTGTGGAGTTTGCATGTTCTCGCCGTGTTCGCGTGGGTTTCCTCCGGGTGCTCGGGTTTCCTCCACAGTCCAAAGACATGTGGTACAGGTGAATTGGGAAAGCTAAATTGGCCATAGTGTATGTGTGTGAATGAGTGTGTGTGGATGTTTCTCAGTTATGGGTTGCGGCTGGAAGGGCATCTGCTGCGTAAAACATATGCTGGATAAGTTGGCGGTTCATTCCGTTGTGGTGACCCTGGAAAATGAATCAATGAATGAACTTTTTGATCAAGAATTTAATCTGCCTGAATTTAAATTGTATTTTTCAGTTGGTTGCAGAGCAACTCATTGGAAGGATTCACCTTGAGAACAAACACCGAAAACTGAGAACTTTAGATTTCCTTAAGCCAATTGTACAGTCCCAAGACACTTGTGCAGAGGACGAGCTAGCTTCAGTTTTTTTACATAAATTGATGATGATGGACTACAAAGCAAGATCCCTTCAGATTAAAGAGAGTAATGAACAACAGCACACAAGAGCAGGAAGCAATGACTCTGAAGATGTTGGGGATGCCTTCGACATTATTTTTGGAAAATCTGCTCAATCCTCTGTTCGAAATAAAATAGATACAGTGGACTTAATGGACGTTCAGATGGCCATATTTCATTGTGCTGATAGTTTCCTAAAGCAGCTTATTGTGACTAAACTCTCACAGTGTCAGTATGCGTTGCCTCTGCTTATACCAAATCCATTCACACAGCAGATTGAGTTTCCACTCTGGACATTTCGACAAATCAACAAGTGCTGGAAGACAACTGATAATACAGGTAAAGTCTCTAGCAAATTCCAACCAGTGTACAGAGCAGAAACTCCAATGGTGGCTTTCTTCAGGTTTGGCCCATTATCCTCATCGAAGTCTCAGCTGATGAACAACCTTATTAATGAGAAACACAACACGTTCTTCCACAGGAACTGCCCAGGCAGCAGCAGAACCCGAGTAATGATGGATGGACTGGTGGAGATAGCCTGGTATTGTCCCTCTGGAGAGAAAACTGATCGATTTACTCAGTGTGTTGCATTCTGTAACCTACATGGAGATGCAGGAGCCAATGACAAGCAGCTGGATATCCTGACTGAAATGGCCTCTGTAAATGTTGCAATTGTACCACAACTTGACAAGAATGATAAAAGCATGACCAAGATCCAAAACTTCTTGAAGGACTCAAAGCCATTCATCTGCCTTCTTTCTGACAACAATTCCCCTTTCACAAAAATTCATGAAGGGAAATACAAAATTGGTTTGAAAGACAGAAATCAATCAGTAGTATTTGAAGAAGTCAGAAAAGCTGTAAATGATGGGATTTTGTCTTATGAATCATCTTCTATTTTCAAGCTTGAAGATGTGGGCAAACATTGTGGTATCAGAGTAGATGAAGACAACGATAAAGACCTCAGTAGAGGAAAAGAAGCAGCGCAGCAGATGATGAGTTTACTGAAGGATAAAGATCTGACTCAAATCAAAAAATCATTTCTGCCGCTGCAGGGACGTTTGTGGCATCTGTGGTGTCAGAAGAATAAAGAACTACATCGACCTACTTTAAGTCAATTAAATAGGGGAAACAACATTGAACAGAACAAAAGTTCTAAGCAGTTAGAAATGCAAAAAATTCGTGAACAGCAGTGTACAACTGACTTAAGTCAATTTATCCAAATCTTCGTCCAGAATTTGAAATCACCAGTAGGAAATGAGGTGGCATATTTTCTGAAATGGTTGGCCATCCTTTTGGATGACTACACCACTGAAAGTCTTTCAGCTCTTCTTCGTGAGTATGATGGAAAATGGTCAACTGTCCTGAATCTTAAACAGAATCATGATAAATCACAGCAACTCAGATCAGCCCAAGAAGCACTTGAGAGAGTATCTGAGAAACTACAAGCTGCAACCTTTGGCTTGGAGCACATACTGAGAGAGACTGGTCAGATATATGAATCCTGTTCATCTGTGGAAAGAAACGACCAGGATCTGCAGATGTTTGACTACTTTTCTCTTCCCAGTCTTGCAGCAGAGATGATGATTTCTGGATTTCCATTAGAGTTGATGGATGGTGATGCGGCCCATGTTCCTCTGATCTGGGTTACTGCTGTTCTTGACTCGCTCATCCAGAAACTGGGAGACAAGAGAGTCTATGTGTTGTCAGTCTTAGGAATCCAGAGCTCTGGGAAATCCACCATGCTGAATGCCATGTTTGGGCTGCAGTTTGCCGTCAGTGCAGGGAGGTGCACCAGAGGAGCTTTCATGCAGCTGGTCAGAGTTTCAGAAGAAATGAAAGCATGGCAGAAGTTTGACTATGTTCTAGTTGTTGATACTGAGGGCCTTCGTGCCCTAGAACTGGCTGGAAGATCAACGAGAAATCATGACAATGAAATGGCCACATTTGTTGTTGGTCTTGGAAATATGACACTGATCAACATCTTTGGAGAAAACACAGCTGAGATGCAGGACATTCTTCAGATTGTAGTTCAGGCCTTCATGAGAATGAAGAAGATCAAACTGAATCCGAGCTGCATGTTTGTGCATCAGAATGTTTCAGATATTACAGCCGGAGAGAAAAACATGGAGGGAAGGAGACGACTGCAGGAGAAACTGGATGAGATGACGAATCTCGCTGCTAAAGAGGAAGATTGTGATACTGAGTTTTTCAGTGAGGTCATTGCTTTTGACGTTCAGAATGATGTGAAGTATTTTTCACAGCTGTGGGAAGGCAGTCCACCAATGGCACCACCAAACCCAAACTACAGCAGAAACATTCAGGAGCTGAAGAACACAATTCTCTCAAAAGCTTCTCATTCAAGTGGCATAACACTGTCACAGTTTAAAATGCGTATTAATGATCTGTGGACTGCACTGCTCAATGAGAACTTTGTGTTCAGCTTTAAAAACACACTTGAGATTGCAACATACAGAAGACTGGAAACCAAGTACAGTGACTGGACATGGAGCCTTAGAAGCACCATGATGAGCATTGAAGACAAATTCTACAATAGAATTGCCAATGGAGAACTTATAGTTGAAGATAATGATTTGTTGTCTGACATGAGAAAGACAAAGGAGCAGGTAGATGAATCAATCAGGTCTTACTTTGAGGAGGACAGAGACAAAGACATACTCTGCCAATGGCGAAATAAATTTGAAACCAAAATCAACAATCTTCATGATGACCTTGTTAAGGGAACAAAAAGAAAGTTAGATGAAGCGATTGAACAGAAAAAAGCCGGGGAGAAACTGGATCAAAAAAGAACAGAGTATGAAAAGAAGCTTTTCAGTCGGAGCAAAGAACTAGCGTTAAGTCTGAAAAGTACTGGAACATCTGAAAATGAGCTGAAGGAGGAATTCAACACAATGTGGAGTAAATGGGTCAATGAAATTACCAAACATATACCTCCAGTGAAAGACTTTAACTTTTGGGCAGATGTGAGACGGATATTATCTGAAAACCATGAATTGACTCTTGTAAATGACCGGCTACATAAGAAAGACTTTGAACACATGGACTGTTGGGGTGATTATTGTGACTACATCATTCCAAAGAAGCATCTAGAGCATTCTAATGAAACTGGATCTAAAGAAGAACCTGCCGAGAACTGTAAGAAAAGCAGTAATGGAATATTTATTTGGTTTGGTCAAAAACTTATGTCAGGCATAGAGTATTTAAGAGGAACTTCTAGGACAGAAGAGTACATGAGCCTAAATCCTGAATTTCATTACTCAGTAAAGAATCTTACTGATGAAGTTATTCAGGAAACTGAAATGATCATGGAGAAGGCACCAGTTGGAACACGAGGCTACAATGACATTTTCGTTCAAGAAATAACTGACTGTGTGAAAAGGTCAGTACAGAAACATCAGTCCATGAGCCAGAAATACACATTGAAAAGGGAGTATACCATAGATCTCAGTCTCCATGTGTGTGACATTGCAGAAAGAAAGTTTAAACAACTCCATAAAGAATTCAGAGAAGCAAATGACCCAAGAATTAATCTTGAGAATCAGAAAAACCAATATTGGAATATCTTTGAAAAATACTACAAAGGAGCGACCACAACCACCATACTGAGTGAATTCATCTGCAGCAAACTTGAGCAATCCATACTACAAGCGGTTTACAACAAAACTGCAATTGCTTTGGCTGCACAGATGAGGTCTGACATACAAGCATTGTGCGGTAACAGACCAGATCTAGAGAAACACATTCTGAAATACCTTGCAGAAAAGGAGGACTTTGGGGAGTACATGACATATATTCATAATCCCAAAAAACACTTTAAACAATTCATAAAGAATGAAGTGAACAGATACTTCAGTGAAGAAAATGTGACTATTCAAAATATATTCAAAGGAAATCTGAAAAATAAGGAGCAGATTGTAAGTAATGCAGTGACAGCTGCAACAGTGGAGGTCAAGAGTCACAGTGGAGATGGCAACATGTGGTTCAGGAGCTTTTCCAAAACATTGACAGATGAGCTGAAACTCACAGGGAACTCCTGTGTTGATCTCAGTGAAATTAAAGACTTGGATTTTCTTGAAGACCTTTTAAGTGAAGATTTAAAAGAAAGGATAAAAAGCTTCAGAACAGCATCAACCAAATAAAAATAGAACAATTCCAGAAGGGACCGGATGAGCTTTTGATTGAACAATTCTGTCAGTGCTGTTGGATTCAGTGTCCGTTCTGTAATGCCATCTGCACCAATACAATGGAAGACCATTCTGGAGATCACTGCGTTCCTTTCCACCGCAGTGTTGGACTAAAGGGATGGTATTACAGAGGAACAACAAACCTGGCTATTGAAATCTGCACAACAGCAGTATCAAGTGATGATGAGTTTTATCCAAATTCAAGTGATTCAGATGATGAAACCTCAGATGATTCAGTCCCCTGGAAAGAATACAGAAAAGGAGGTCCTCAATATGCCAATTGGAGCATCACCCCTGACAAATCTGAGCTGCCCTACTGGAAGTGGTTTGTGTGCAGATTCCAGAAAGATCTGGAAGTGTGCTACAAGAAAACCTTTCAGGGAAGCAGTGAAATTCCAGATGAATGGAGAAAGTACACAAAAAGTGAGGCTTTGGAGAGTGTGGATAAATACCTGTAATGGAAAAGGAAGTGCAAAATGTAAAAGAAAGTTGCAATCTGTCAGCTATTAGCTCACATATTTTTAAACACCGTATCTGAACTCATAAATATCAAACAGGACTGGCTCCGTCTCAATCCGAAGCTTGGCCAACCCTGGCCCAACACCATATAAATAAAAAAATTGCAATATGAATTTTACCTGAGAGTGCAGCATAAAACAGTGGTGGTCTTTAAAAATATTTCAGAATTAAGTATTGCTATTTTAATGATTTTAAACCATTCACTAAGTGAAAATTAAATGTGAATTTAACTATCAGAGAGTGACACAGAAAGCTACAAATCAAAATCAGAGGCAGTTTTAGTAGCTAAGTTTCTTCGTACTCCCAAATTCCTGCCACTTCAGGATGCAAAGCTCTTTGTGGCAATTAAAGTAAACATTTTATATGCATTCAAAGCTCATACTAGGTGCAAATGGTGAGGCACAAGATTTCTCCACTATATTCTTCATACCTGCTTCACACACAGAAAAAAACATCCATTTTAACATTTTTAGTGATTGAAACTAAACAAATGATCACACATCTACATTGTATTCACAGCAGAACATCTGATATATATATATGCAATGAAGTAAAGTGTGTCGTTTCAGTGATCTCTCTCTCACACACACACACACACACAGTGTAACTTTTCTGTAATTTGATATTTGGAATATGTTATATGCATGTCTTTGAATTATTACTAGATGTTCTTTTCAAAATATGGTTTTTGCAATGTGCTAATCGGCTGTTTTTGCACAAAAGGTGTCAAAACAAAGGTGTCATGTTAACTTGACAGCCTTCACCCTGACCTAACTGGTGAAGGTGGACCAAACAACTTGTATTATGTAAATTAGGTATATAATGGATAAATTAATTTGGTCTTTACTGATCAGCATAAACATCTGGTCCTGAAAAAGTAGGATGTTTTGTATGTTTGCCATCAGCTCTCTTGCTTTTCAGTACATGCTATACCAAGGCAATTGTTTTTTATTTTCTATAAGCTTTTTAAACTACGATTTGATTTCAGATTTTCAGATATTTTGGGTTAAAGATTACTTATACTTTCTTAGGCAAATTTTTTTCTTTTTGCATGAAATAAATATTAAAAATATATATTTGTTTCTGGCCCAACAGGAATGCCACTTGGTCCACCTTACATCTCAATCTCTTGTAGTAGTAATTTCGTTGTTGTTGTTGTTGTTTAGTAAGTACTGTTTTATTGTGAACAAAGTTATAAAAAGTTTTTGTTTACTGCACTTGTGTTGATCAGAGCTGTCAAAGTATAGAAAGACAAAGTTACTTTTAAAGCCAGTTAACAGTCTAATGATTTACTCTGTCCATATGTGTTTTCTGCTTAAAAAAATTAAATATCTTAAAGGTAAGATTAAATATCTACAGGTATATAATGCTGCACTCTTTTTTCTTTTTTGTCAATTATGGTCATATAGGTGTCATCTCTTTCACACAGACGCCAGATAATAATAGAAAGCATAATTCGGCAAGTCACAGATAGCATTTGCTGAATTACTGTAATGAAAAAAGAGACAGAATACATGCAATTATTCATTTAGTTTACAACTATTAACCAAATAAGTTAAACTAATATAATGTAAATTAATGGGGACAAGAGTTGTCAAAAATTTGACTTAAATTTCAGAACATTGCAATTTTGTTCAGTTTTGGGATCACCGGTAAGTTTAATTAGAATAGGTAACTCACCAAGGGCACATTTACTTTCTCAAAATAGTAATAAAACTAAGTTGATGGATCAGGAATTATCACATGACCAAGTGACACTGAAGAAAATTCAGCTTTGCATCACAGGAAAAAGTGACATTCATATTCATACACTGTAAACAATTATACAATAAAATAGTCCTGACAGCATGTGTTTTAGGTCATTGTAACTTATTAAGCTAAGTTAATCATGTTCTAACTTAAATTTATAAGTTTCACAAGCTGTTTTAAGTCAGTTTAGCATAATATAAGTTCAATGGACTCATGAAGTTAATTTGATTCAGCTTAAAAATTGAATGCAGGATTTTGTTTTTTAGTGTGCAGAACATTTTAAACTGAAAATAAAAATCACAATTTTGCTATATTTGCTGTGTTTTAGATCAAATAAATGCAACTTTAGCGAGAATATAAATCCGGTGTGATTAATTACACACCACTTTTGAATGGTTGTGTATTTTGTACATTTTACACAGGCTATTGAGGATTACAGTGCTCATAATATTTGGTAAATCACAGTGATGTCAGGTCTTTATGTAGCATCTTAAATGTTTGAATTCTGTATTAAATCATGATTTATAAAATACAGCAAGCAAAACACTTTAAACTATAAAGATATGATTTGACATATGATCTACACACTATTGCTAATATGATGAATTAGTCAAGTGATGGGCAATATTACTCACACTCTTGAGGGTGGATCACATTAAACTACAATACATTAATTAAAAGTTCATTTATAAAGTATAAAGTTTTGTGGTTTGAGTCTCACAAAGAAAACTCTTATTGAATCCTGTGTCTACAATAAGGACAAAATTATAAGCCTTCCTAATATTTGTTTCCTTTTCAAATAATGTTAAGTGTTGTTTGATGGAGATAATATATATTTAACATTTTAAAACACAACAGTTTTAATAACTAATTTCCTGTCTTTACCATGATGACAGTGCATAACATTGTACTAAAGTGCAGTTTAAAGGCTTAGCTAAGTTAATTAGGTTAAGTTATATTAATTATGCAAGTCATGATTGGACGAGGGGCTAATATTTGGACTCTCAGTAGTGATTATTAAACCACACTGAACTGAGCTAAACTGAACTGAACTTAAACACTACAAACTGAACTACACTGTTCCTATTTACTGTGACCTTTTATGTGAAGCTGCTTTGACACAATCTACATTGTATAAGCGCTATACAAATAAAGGTGAATTGAATTGAATTGAATTGAATTAATAATATTGACCCCAGCGATTTTAAATTGTTTAAGAAAAAAAAAATATTTGTTTCTTGTTATTCATTCATTTATTTTCTGAATGAAAATGAGTGACTAGCTATTCTAACACATGCTAATAGTTAACTTCCTACTGACATGCTGATCTTGCTGGAAACATGCTAGCAACACGCTAGTGACATGCTAGCACATGCTAATTCATGCTAGAAACAAGCTGATTCATGCTAGAGTCCTGCTAGTAACACGCTAGAATCTTGCTCGTAACATGCTAATTCATGCTAGAATCATGCTAGTAACATGCTAATTCATGCTAGAATCATGCCAGTAACATGCTATTTCATGCTAGAATCATGCTAGTAAAATGCTAATTCATACTAGAATCATGCTAGTAAAATGCTAATTCATACTAGAATCATGCTAGTAACATGCTAATTCATGCTACAATCATGCTAACAGCGTGCTAATTTATAATAGAATCATGCTAACAACATGCTAATTTGTGTTAGAAACATACTAATTCACGCTAGACTCTTGCTAACTCATGGTAATGTCATGCTATTACAAACCTCAGACATTCTTTTAGCCAACTTGATACTTGAAACTAAATAACTAATAATATTGTCCCCAGCGATTTTAAACTGTTTATGAAAATACTTTTTTTTCCACCCAAACTAAATAAAAAATTGTCCCCACAAAAAATATAAAATAGGAAATACTGTGGTAAAATGTCCTTGCTCTGTTAAACATTAAACTCTGTAAATATTTGCCAAAGAATTTAAATTTCACAGGAGGGCTTAATATTCCGTCTTCAATTGTACAGTCGTTATCCACTGTGAAAACATATGCTGGAATAGTTGGCGGTTCATTCTGCTGTGACAACCCCAGATGAATAAAGAGACTAAGCTGAAGGAAAATGAATGAATGTATAGCCATTTATAATTAATTCAACATAAATAATTAAACAGATTTTGCAATATAAAGATGTAAAAATGAATAAACGTTTGAAAAGTTTGTGTAAGTTATTTATTTTATTTATCTGCCCACACTATTAATTACTTATATATTTATTTATGCAGGAATTTGTGGATTTATATATATATATATATATATATATATATATATATATATATATATATATATATATATATATAAATTTTTTTATTTTTTTTATTTGCGTATTTATTTATTTATTGATGCTGGATTTTTCAAACTTATTTATTTATTGGAATATTTAATTATTTATTGTTTTATTGATGCAGGAATCTCTGATTTTATTTAATTATTTATGTATTTATTTGTGCATTTATTTATTTATTTATTGTTTCTGCAGGTTTTGTCTTTAAGCTTTGGTAACAATTTGTAAAGAAATTTAAATTTCAAAGGAGGGCTTAACAATTTGTCTTCAATTGCATCTCCATTTAATTAATTGAACATATAAATTGCATTCAGAACAGTTTTTTGTCATTATTTAGATTTATTGAGCTAATCATATTTGACTTTATGTAATATTAAAGTCCCTTTAAGTGTATTCTATGGTCTTTGCATTTATCCTCAGTCATTTCACTTTTAAAAGTAAACACTGAGGCAGAGAACACTTCTAGAACATTTAGAATCTCATGATGCGTAGAACATTTAGAATCTCTTCATCACACCAGTGTACCTGCAGCACAGACACAATTCACTTTGTTGGTTTACAGTAGCAAGAACGATCGCTGATTCTGTCCGAGTGAACAAACTGTGTCTATATGACGAAAGACGAACTGAGTATGGAGATCACGAGTACAACTGTGATGGAGAAGCCAAAGAAAAACCGGCTCTCAAAACTGCCCTCTTTTCTAAAAGCTGCCAGAAAAAACAAGATCTTCCGAAGGCAGAAAGAGACGCAGCTCAAGCAAACGCCTGACATTGGCAATGATTGTAAGTCATATTTATATTGTGAAATGAGTAGAAGTTTCCTTGATTAATGTGTAGAGATTACTGAGTGCCATTTCTGTCCATTTCCTCCTGACATGTGGCCCAAAACATTTGTAATTATTTTGGATGAATAAGACCTACATGGCATAGTTTATATCTATATAATCATATTAATTCGCTTAACAAACATTTTAAAAGTCATTTTTTAGATATATAAAAAGAACAACATTCTAAAGTAATATTTTTATTCATGTTTAAGGTTTTATTAAAAAAAACATCCAGTATATATTTGTATAAATTGTACATATTCATTGCACTTTGTTGCACTAATTCATCTTGAATTGTACATATCCACTGCACATGTACATTTGTAATGTTCATATATATCTGCATACTTCTAATTATTAATAGCAACCTGTAAATATATGTTCATCTATTGTAAATCTCTGTTCATAGTTAGTACAACCTGTATATGTTCACTGTATATCCATCTGTAAATATCACCCATAGTTTTTCTGTAATTGGACTTTATAGCTTATACCTGTAGTCCTAAACTGCATTTTGTTGCCTTGTACTTGTACATGTGTAATGACAATAATGTTTAATCTAATCTAATTTAATCTAATCTAATATATAATCATTTTATAGTTGCTGGTAGGATTGTTTTCTGAATGCAAACGTGATAATTATTTGTATTTGTTTAGTAGGCTTTCAAAATGTATAATATTGATATAATTTATTTATGTTTATATTTATGTAATAATTTCAATTACTGTGCTACACAGTTAACTTAGAGCTAAAGTGATAGTATATGCTGAAATAGTGAGTTGGTATTAGCATTTCATTATTTATAAAAGTTATCTCTTATATGAAAACTTACTGGAATATTATTACTTCCTCATTCAGGTTCATGTATTTTAAGTAAAATGATTCTGTACATTAATGTGGAAGCCGTTTTCAGCTTTCTGATACTTTTTTAGGGCCTTATCATACACCCCACACAATAAGGCAAAAGACATGTTTGGCACGATTTGTTGCTATTTTCAAACCAGTGCAACCCTAATTTTCATGTTTTGCGCAATGTTGTTTAAATAGTAAATCCATTTGCGCTGCTTTGGGGACTCATGGGTGTTCCGGTCTAGAAATGACATGTATTAAGGCGCATTGTTGGCGCGTTGCTATTTTGAGAAATTACAATAGATTTACCAGCTGAAAGCAAGTCTAAAGTCCAGTGCAGATCGTGTTAGTTGTGTGCCTTAAATGCTGACTCTTAAAGGGAATATGAGATTGTGATTGGTTTAATGCACGTTATTCTCAAAACACACCCAGAACTCATTAAGAGAATAAGCACAACAGTATTTTTCCATCCTTAAATTAGCAAAAGTGGATTCTGACACGCCCTTTGCGCCTAGATCATTAAAATAGAGCACTTAGTCTCCAATTTCTTAAAGCAACACTTATTACTACACAAATCCAGTAAAAATGAGCATTTGTGTAATCACAGTTTTATTACAAATACCATGGTTGAACTATGGTAAATGTAGCAAAACCATGGTGAATTTGTTGTAATAAAGGCTTACAATAGCCATGTGCTGTTTTTTTTAAACTTTTGGCTTAATCTGTTGTAAAACTATGGTAAATGTTCATAAGGGATGATCTAAAAATGGTGTAAACTACAATCATTTCTCTTAATAGATGAGGTGGAGGAGGACGAGGGAAAAATGCAGAAGAAAAAGAGTAAAGTGGCCAATTTCCTCAAAGCAGCCAGAAAACTCTTCAGGATGTCCTGCTTTGGTCAGACTGAGGAGCAGCTCTGTGTCTCTGCAGACTCTGATGGTAAATAATCATATTTACTGCTAGATTTTTTTTTACCTATGATGTGATGAATAATTAGTGTTTTTAATTTCCCTTCACCCAAGTTTAACATCGCCTTGAGAATGACTGTGTAAACTGTGTAACTGCAATCATTTCTCTATTGACAGATGACATTCTCTTCCCATCTGAGTCTGGCCAGAGTCTGGAGGTTGCTCTTGTCATCATTCATAATCATGAAGAGAGTTGTGTGAATGACGACCTAAAGGTGAGTATATAAAGATGACGACCAACTGTTTTAATGCATGTTCTCCTGATGCTTTTACCTATATATTAAGAGTCTGTTTCAGGATCAGTGAGAGGAATGATATCTGCTTACATGTGAACTGACTTTGGTTTTGTTCTGCAGGTGGATGAGAAAGATGACATGAAGACACACAACACAGAGCATGTCAACAAAGAGGAGGAGGTGGAGGAGATGGGAATGAATGATGAGAAGGACAAGGAGGAAAAGATTAAGAAGAGGAGGAGGAGAAAGAGAAATAGCAAGATGAAGGAGGAGGAGGATCAGAAAGAAGAGGAGGAGGAGGTGAAAGAAGAGATGAAGATACAAGAGGAGAGTTTGAAAGAAAATGAAGAGGAGGTGGTGGATAAGAATGAGAAAGAGATGAAGGTAAAGGAGGAGAAGATGAAAGATGAGGAGGGGGAAAAGAATGAGGAAGAGATGAAGATGAAAGAAAATGAGGAGGAGGAAAGGAAAACATGAAAAAGAGAATGAGGAGGAGAAAAGAAATAGCAGGATAAAAGAGGAGGAGAAGAAGGAGGAGAGGGTGATGGAGAAGGAGATGAAGATAGAGGAGAGGATGAAAGAAAATGAAGAGAAAGAGATGGATAAGAATGAAGATGAAATGAAGGAGGAAGAAACAGAGGAGGAGGAGGAAGAAAAGCCAAAGGAGGAGAAGAGAAAGAGAAACAAGAAAAGAAACAGCAGGAGAAGCAGAAGGATGATGAGGAGGAGAAGCAAGAGGAGAAGGATGAGGAGAGCATGAATGAGGATGACAAGAGCTGCAATAAAAAATGTTTAAAAAAAAATTCATGGCCAAAAATATTATTGTGCAAAAAAACAAACAGTGCCGAGGCAAAAAAAATGCATTCACAACACTAATATTTTCACCTACAAAAACTAATGTGCAAAAAAGAAATTTGTTGTATGCAAAAGGGGTAAGCACAACACAAAGTTTTACGTAAATAAATGTGCAAAATACTTGCACAACACTAACTTGTACATGTTAAAAGGTAAGAGCAAAAATTGTGTTGCAAAAAACCTAATTATTCATTTATTCATTCATTTTTTCTTTGGCTTAGTCTCTGATTCATCAGAGGTCGCCACAGCAGAATGAACCGGTAACTATTCCAGCATACTGTATGTTTTACACCGGGGATGCCCTTCCAGCCACAACCCAGTACTTGGGAAACACCTATACACACTCATTCAAACACACTCATACACTAAGACCAATTTAGTTTACCCAATTGACCTATAGCGCATGTCTTTGGACTGTGAGGGAATCCAGAAACCCACACAAACATGAGAACATGCAAACTCCACACAGAAATGCCAACTGGCCCAGCCGGGACTCGAACCAGCATCCTTCTGACAGTACTAACCACTGAGCCACCATACCACCCTAATTATTAATATTATTTATTATTTACATAGCTAATTGTTTTATTATTCACCTAGAGTTTGTTTAATCTGTTGCATCTAGCAATTATTGAAGCATTATAATTCAGTGGGGAATTTTTCAGACATTTGGTTTGTGCGCCACCATCTGCCGGATTATGACTGAGCACCTTAAGTCAGAATCCGGCCGAAAGACAAGGATACCACAGTGATGTCAGATCTCCAATGGGCCCGGGGCAGGGGGCCCAGCTTAGAGAGCCACCCATGACTGGAACTGGGACACAGCCAAATCGAGCACCGCCCCCTTTTACAGACATGCACCGCACCTTGTTTGTGGGGAAACCGGTGCTTAAATGACTCGTAGATGTCCTGATTCCTCCCATAATAGGATTTTTCTTCAGTTTTGTCCCGAAAAGTTTTCATCCATATGAATATTCTTCTCGTTATCTGGTTTTGAACAAGCCTTTTATTTGGTACCCATTTTTTGAGTAAACTGTAAAATGGTACACATTTTCAGTGGTCATAAACCAAATGTGGGTCAATTTGCATATAGTTGATACTTGTGAACATCTGAACGTCTGAACACCAATGATGTTAAAACTAGAGATGTTTCTCATTTCCCCCTCTAATTCTGCAAATATTGGAAACTTTGTTTCGGCCAAAAAGTTAGTGTGCAAAGAGATTGTCTAAAGAGAAATGTGGAGAAAAAACCTGCCAACACCAACTTTGCTTGGGACAAAAATTTAGTGTACACACACACACACAAGTTTGTGTTGTGTAAAGAGAAAATGACAAAAAACTCACACCCACACACTTGAAAATAAATTGTGTTGTGCAAAGACATGTTCAAAAACTGCCCAACACTAACTTTGTTTGGGCCAAAAAGTATTAATGCAAGGAAAAAAAATAGTGTTGTGCAAAGAGAAATGTGCAAAAAGAGCAACATTAACTTTGTTTAGGTCAAAAAATTAAGCTTAATCATCATCATTATTATTCCTTTCCTGTTTTATTTTGATGCTTTCTCTCCTTTTTATCATAATAGAGGTTATATGTTTGTGTATTTGTTAATATTCACCTACTTTCTAAAGCCTGAACAAAATTCTACAAAGTCTACAAATGATTTGACTACAGTGTTTTTTCCTAATCATCATCCGGTAAACAACATATTAACAATGTTCATGATAAAAATATATACTATATTTCAATAATAGTCCTAATAACTATTTTTTAAAAAAAAACAAATTTCTTTTGTCTTTGTCATTGTGAAAGTAAAAATATTTTCTACTTTGCAAGACACTAGTATTCGGCTTAAAGTGCATTTTAAAGACTTAACTAGGTTAAACAGGCTAACTAGGCAAGTTAGGGTAAATACGGAAGTTGGATAAAAGTGGTTTGTTATAACAAATAAAAAAAAAAAACAGGGGGGGGGCTGGGGGGGGGGGGGTAGGGGGGCTAATTATATTGACCTTAAAGTTGTTTAAAATAAAAAACGAGTTTTTTTCCCCTAGCCACTTAAGAAAAAAAAAATTGTTATTAAAAATTAGTCATTAAAACTATTATTTTTAGAAATGTGTTAAAAAATCTCTCCGTTAAACAGAAATTTGGGGAAAAAATAAACAGGGAGCCTAATAATTCAGGAGGGCTAATAATTCTGACTTCAACAGTATGTTCATAACAAACAGTATTTATAATAGTATATAATATGTGTATTTAATAACTGTATACAATTTTGTACTAAAATCATGCAGTTATTTGTGTTTTATGGATTTTATATTGTTCTATTTTGAAATCTACAAATTTGCAAATCTAAATATGACTTTCAGAAACAAATACCTGTGAAGAAATTATGCCAAGGTATCCATAATCCTGGACCAGGCCGTATCCTGAGCAGTTGCTGTGGCAGTCATGGAGGAGCGGAGAGCATGAGACTGATTCCTGAAAGACAGCAGTGACAGATGAGTCTCCGCATTGATCTCGTGGGCCAGCCTGAACACCCACTGGTGACCTACTCCCACCTGCAGCTTCTCCACGATGGACGTTCAGCGTTGTCCAGCCGCCGGTGCCTAGAATGCAGCTCTGCACAAGACGTTTGGTCAGAGGAAAAATGGTCGTGCCCAACTGAGCCTGGTTTCACTTTTGTCAACTGGTGAGGTTTGTTCCTCACCACTGTCTTGCTTGGTTTGGGACCTGTGGAGCTGCACATCAATGGATTTGCTCTTCAGTGTTTGGACTTCAGCAGTGAAAATTAAACCACACTGAACTGAACTAAACTGAACTTCAACTCTGAAAACTGGACTGACAGAGTTTCAATTTACTACAACATCTGTGTTGAGCTGCTTTGACACAATCTACATGGTGAAAGCGCTATAGAAAGATGACTTGAACTGAATTGAAAAACATAATGAATACCATTGTATTTACAGTTGCAGTGGCTCTGTTTGTTGCGGCGACACACAGCAGTATTTTTTTTTAATTATTATAAGCTTTGAAACATTACATAAAGTAATAATACAACTTCAGATATAAGCTATATCTAGGAAGATTACAGGAACTGCTAAAACACAACCAGAAATGATAATGAAGCAAAAACATAACAGGTGTAGGGAAAAAAAAGAGATGAAAAAAACTTTAAAAAAAGAGTATTACAAAATACTATGAGAAAGAAAATTTATATATATATATATATATATATATATATATATATATATATATATATATATATATATATATATATAATAACTTAGGATACAATCATTGACTACAGCGGGGCATCAGTACCAGAAAAAAAAATCCTTCATGAAATCTAACATTAAATCACTATTTTTGTTTTTAATTTGCTTTTTTCTTCTTCTTCTATTAGAAGTTTCCATTTCTAATAAAAGATATTGCATTTTGGTATACATTTCGCAAATTTCTGTTTATGAATAAAATATTTACCTTGTAAGATGTAGAAATTAACAACATACTCGAATGTTCTTTTTGTGTGTGGAAAAAGTGCACACACAGCAGTAGTCATGTCGTGTGTAGTTTTGTCTTACTGTGATATTAAACTCATGTCTTTTAAATTGAGGTGAACCTAATTCCCCTTCGGGGACAATAAAGACAGTCTAATCTAATCTAATTTGAGTTATGTTTAACAATTGCACATTATGTACAATTTTGTTGCTATTTTCTTACATGCTAACTACTTTTGTACTAAAGGATGGATAGCTACCAGCTACTAGATGGCTTTCCTGAAGTAACAGTTAGCCTAAATAGTAACTTATGTGATGTGACACTTTGTTTATAGACAAAACTTCAGGAACGTTGATTTCTTTTATAGTCTTTCTTACCTTCAAATGGTTAATCGTATGTTCATTCAATCTAATAATTAATTAACGTTTAGGAAAAGGTAAATATGAAAGCTCATCCTCACGCACTAATGTATCGAACAGCGGCCTCTGCTGACAGAAGATTTGTCTCAAACGCTCCAAGCATAGATATGCGCTCCAAGTATATCCGCCCGGAAGTGACGCATGCACTGATTGTCAACATGCAAGATGGCGACACTTCACAGACAGAACGCCGCTGGACGGAGAAAGGTCCAGGTGATAATTTACAGATAATATTTGTGAAACTTTAAGGTTATTCGGCAGTGCATTTACATTTTTTTTTTCAGATCTCGCCTAATATGGAGTCCGTAATATTTACAGACTTTCCACCTTTAGTTAAGTACTGTGGTGTTACCATGGTGCAGTGTTGATATGCAACGCAACGCCATTCAGTTATTTTTAAAGATGTCCAAATATTTATTTTGCCCATTGTAAATGTACGTGCTCTTGTCATTGAAAATCTTATTTTAACATAATTGGCTTCTTATTTAAAACCGCATTAGATTATAGATAAAAGCAGGTCTTATACAGTTTCAAAACTGTATATCAGATTCATGGATTTATAAAACATACAAGTAAATTCTCAATACGTCCTTTGTTAACAATGTTTTTTTAAACCGTGTGCTAATTGGCAGTGTGATATACACATTAGGTAGCATGATTGGGCTCAAGTTTGTTTTATATTCACACATTCAGACTTTCACTTTCTTAATATAATTTCAGAAAAGTACTGTTTGCAAATCATAAATTTGTGAATCATGTTATCATCCAGTGACTATCCAACTACAACATTGTTCACAGTCAAATAGTGCTAATGTTGTTTTGACTTGCATGCGATTTCAGACTGAATATTCAAAGAATATATTCAGTGTGGTGAACCATATACACTCACCGGCCACTTTATTAGGTACACCTGTCCAGCAGCTCGTTAACGTAAATTTCTAATCAGCAAATCACATGACAGCAACTCAATGCATTTAGGCATGTAAACATGGTCAAGACGATCTGCTACAGTTCAAACCGATCATCAGAATGAGGAAGGAAATATTACTTTGAACGTGGCATGGTTGTTGGTGCCAAATGGGTTGGTCTGAGTATTTCAGAAACTGCTGATCTACTGGGATCTACTGGGTTTTTCACACACAACCATCTCTAGGGTTTACAGAGAATGGTTCGAAAAAGAGAAAATATTCAGTAAGCGGCAGTTCTGTGGGCGCAAATGCCTTGTTGATGTCAGAGGAGAATGGCCAGACTGGTTGGAGCTGATAGAAGGTCAACAATAATTCAAATAACTACTCGTTACAACCGAGGTATGCAGAAGAGCATCTCTGAACACACAATATGTCGAACCTTGAGGCGGATGGGCTACTGCAGCAGAAGACCACACTGGATGCCACTCCTGTCAGCTAAGAACAGAAAACAGGCTACAATTCACACAGGCTCACCAAAATTGGACAATAGAAGTTCGGATGGTAGGGTCAGAATGTGGCGTCAACAACATGAAAGCATGGATCCATCCTGCCTTGTATCAACAGTTCAGGCTGGTGGAGGTGGTGTAATGGTGTGGGGAATATTTTCTTGGCACACTTTGGGCCCATTAGTACTAATTGCGCATTGCGTCAATGCCACAACCTATCCGAGTATTGTTACAGACCATGGCTATGGCCATCTTCTGATGGCTACTTCCAGCAGGATAACACACCATGTCATAAAGCGTGAATCATCTCAGACTGGTTTCTTGAACATGACAATGAGTTCACTGTACTCAAATGGCCTTCACAGTCACCAGATCTCAATCCAAAAGTGCACCTTTGGCATGTGGTGGAACAGGAGATTCGCATCATGCATGACGCAGCCGACAAATCTGCAGCAACTGCGTGATGCTATCATGTCAAGATGGACCAAAATCTCAGAGGAATATTTTCAGTACCTTGTTGAATCTATGCCATGTAGGATTAAGGCAGTTCCAAAGTCAAAACGGTCAACCCGGTACTAGTAAGGTGTACCTAATAAAGTGTAGGTATATAAAGTATTCATGCTGTCACTGAATGAATGTGCGAATATAAAGCCAACTTGGCCAAAATGGTAACATGTGATTGTCTAGTAAACTTGAGTTATTAATAGTAATGTGTTTACAGGTTTCCTATGTGATTAGAGATGAGGTGGAGAAGTACAATCGTAACGGTGTTAATGCTCTTCAACTGGATCCTGCTCTCAACAGACTCTTCACAGCCGGCCGAGATTCCATCATCCGGATATGGAGTGTCAATCAACACAAAGTGATTTATCTTAAACACTTATTGTGATTTACTGAATGATTTTTATTTAGTGGATTTTATCTACTTTGTATTTTTAGCAACAATGTTAAATTTACATCTAGTTTAAAGTCACAAGTCATTCAAATTCTGTCTATAGTTCTGTCTGTATATGGTTAACTGTTTGTGATAAATCCAACTAGCTACTGTTTGCTCTCACAGCAGGATCCTTACATCGCTTCAATGGAGCATCACACCGACTGGGTGAATGACATCATTCTCTGTTGTAATGGAAAGACATGTACGTCTAGGCACTTCAGATATATTTTAAAAATCCCTCTTGCTAGATTTCTGTGACATCTATATTCTGTGTTGTAGTGATTTCAGCCTCTTCGGACACCACAGTGAAAGTCTGGAATGCTCACAAGGGTTTCTGCATGTCCACATTACGAACACATAAGGTATGTTTCATATTGTGTTTAGTTTGGCCATAAATTGCTGCTTTTGTTTTTAAATTATGCTAATGGTAGTCTCACATAGCCACAGTTTGAACCTTCCAGAATGTTCCTAGCTAACAGAATGAAGCTGATTGGTACTATTTTTGTCATTTGAACATATTTAGGCTGTAGGGCTGCACGATATTGGAAAAATCAGACATTGCAATATTAAACTTTTCTGCGATACATTTTGCGATATTCAATATAATTTCACCGGATTAAATGAATGGCTCTATTTGGAAAAAATTAACATCATTTTAGATTAATTAGGATTATTTTTGTAGAGTGCGTCTGAATTAAATATAATAAACCAATCATGAACATAGATAAAATCAGTAGAGCAAAGATATAAATAAATACACCAGCACAGTTTTTTCTGAGAGTCTAGCAGTATTCAGGTACACACATTGAGTTATCAAATGTAAAATAGCATTGTAGTCTTCATTGTGTATATATACTTCAATTCAATTAACCTTACTTAAAGTTACAAAGATAATTTATTGTGCATGCATGCTTTAAAATGCTTTAAATGCATAAACAATCAGACAGACACAATCAACTGTGGTTCCTGGTCATCTATAATCCCGCCACAACATTGCAGATCTTGCGATGTAACTATTGCAGATGTGCACATTGTGATATTGATGTTGAAAGGATATATTGTGCAGCCCTATTAGGCTGTATATGTATTTATAAATTAGGCTTCTGTCGGTATCAGATTTTCCTGATGTGATTAATTGCTGAAGCTTTTATCGTATTCACAATGTTGAGGTAATCTGCAAAAAATTTACTTTAATAGGTGTAATAATCCAAAAAATATTTTGTGTATTGCTTTATTGTATATATATGCTTGCAGTAGATTAATGTTTTATAAATAAATTAAATTGCAAAATGATTATTCAATTCAATTCATCTTCATTTCTATAGCGCTTTTACAATGTAGATTGTTTCAAAGCCGCTTAACATAGAAGTTCTAGTGAATTAAAACTTTGTCAGTCCAGTTTTCAGAGTTTAGTTTGGTTCAGTGTGGTTTAATTTCACTGCTAATAGTCCAAACACTGAAGAGCAAATCCATTGATGCATTGATCCATCGATTATAAACTACAATAGGTAACACTTTACAATAAAGTCTCATTAGTAAATATTAGGTAATACATTAAAATCAGCAGTGAGAAATTTGAATTAGTTATTAGCGGCTTTTGATTTTAATGCATTATTAAGCAATGACTATGAAATTAACATCGCCAAATATTAAGAAATGCTTTTGTAGTTATCATTGCATTGACTTTGATTAAATTAACTGATTAAATTAACAAATGAGAACCTTAATGTATAGAATTAGCAAACCAAATGGCTTTAAATAGTTACAGAATTTCCAATAGTGTAGGCTGGAATAATGTGAAAATGTATGAAAGTAAATAATTTATTCAAGCATTTGGTGCTGTTATGAACAACCAGTGCAAATAAATCTGAATATTCTTAAAAGACAGTCTAGAAGTTTTTATTTATTTATTATTATTATTGGAGAAATATACCCAATTACAAACAATGCTTGCAAGTGTATAAAGATCCTCAACATTTTACTTATGCATACAAAATTAAACAGAAATATTCGTTCTATGATATATATATATATATATATATATATATATATATATATATATATATATATATATATATATATATATATATTTATTTATATATATATATTTATTTATATATATATATATATATATATATATATATATATATATATTTATATATATATATATATATATATATATATATATATATATATATATATTTATTTATTTATTTATTTATTTATTTATTTATTTATAATTAAAATTATTTTATTTTATTATAAAAAAATTCTTGGTCTACTTACAGATTACACTGAATCTAAGTATGCGTACTGTATGTAAACTATTGTTGACAAGGCAGTCTAAAAGTTTAAATAATACATTTTTATTCACAATATTTTGAAGTGCCTACAATATCAATATTGTGCATGTTCATTATCACGATAAATTTATTTATTTAATATAATCATATGTCTAACCTGTTAATGTGGTTGTGATTTATGCTGTAGGACTATGTCAAAGCTTTAGCATATGCAAAGGACAAGGAGCTGGTGGCATCAGCTGGGCTGGACAGGCAGATCTTTCTGTGGGATGTGAACACACTGACAGCTCTGACCGCCTCTAATAATACAGTCACCAGTGAGTAAATGCTGAATCATCACTGTTGACACCATCCTACTTATTATATGTTAAGTAAGAATAAGAAGATTCTGAACCCATTTGCTCTGTAGTGAGTGCATTATTGCCTCCAGTGTTGGTGTAATTGGTCACAATTGTTTTTTTTTTTCCACCTACCTCTTTTCAAATGTATCTTTTTCTAAAAGCTACCTCTCGTCTGAACTGTCTTCCCCTGAAAATGTGTGATGGTCGTTTATGGTCATGGGGCTGCATGTAAAAGTGTATGTGACAAATAAAGTCTTCATCATCATCAAAGTAACTTGTTAATGTAATCAAATGAACTTTCCATTTGGAAAATTTAAGTATGATATTACTATTTTACTTTTAGGTAGTTTAATTTAATGCTACTAATACTTGTTTAAATAATGTACATAAACAGTTCTGTATGAATCAATTCAGAGAAGCAGAGAAATTGGATTTTGTTTGCTTTACAAATATATTTTGCAGAATAATTCTATTTTAACCAAAAAAGACATCAAGACCATAGACTGTAAAATATATGGATGTAGTATCCGTGACGTCACCCATAGGTTTCTGAACACTGCAAAAGAAGCTTCAAGTAGGCGCGGCCAACCGTCGCCATTTTGTTTGCGCGTCATCGCACCCACGGCGGGATACCAAACAAGGGCAAAGAGGCGGAGAGTGAGCGGAGCTACAGACACCTGCTGGCACTTTGCTTGGACCTAGCAGACAGACTTTACTTTGGGAGAAACACTTAATACTCTATTACCTGGGACTCGTTTGTGTTCTGACCACATGTGCTTGGCTGTACACTATATCAGTAAAGTGTTTAGACTTTTAAAAACACTGTAGTAACACATTGAGCCACTAAACATTGTTCTTATGACGTTTTTCTACAGAAGGAAAACGCGAATTACTTCCAAACACTTCAAATATAGTCTGTGTTACTAAATGCAAGACTATTGAACTCCAGGCATAACACTGTATGACAAGGCTTCAAATGACTGATCTAGAGCCTACAGCTAATCAATCTGTCAGATTCAGGAGTGCTTTACAGCTCTAAAGAACATTATAAATGATAAATTACCTTAAATAAAACAAATACATTTATAGAGATGGTATACAAGTATATACAGTAACTTTACTCACATGGGAAACGAAGCCACGTGAATGGTTTGTGAGCACAATTAAATGCACACAGCATCCCATATCATCTGATAATTGTAAGAAATAAGTCCAAAAGGCAGTTGACTGTGTAAAGCCACATAAAACAAAACAAAAATACGATGAATATGCCGAGATCAGTGGCTAATCTGCCGGATTCAGCTGAGGTGAAGTGACGGCGACCAGCGAGACCTAGCTGTCACTCAAGTGGCCACGCCCTTAATTATGCAAACTTAATATAACCTAATATAAAGGAAACGGATGAGTTATAAAAAAATTCACCCCCCTCACAGTTGTCATGGAGGGTAATATTAGCTATATGACCCAAAATCGTTCTTTGTACCTGGCTGTAAACACTTTTTTTTCTGCTGTAAAGTTGGCCATTCTAACAGTGGGCTCAATTGCAATTTGCTCTATTATGGAGCCAGGACTAGCGGAATTTTGATGAATTGCAGTTTCAGTTACTTCCGTATTGGCTTCCTGAGGGAGAGCGGGAGGTTGCCGCTTGATCAAGATAGTTGCATATGCAAAAAAAAAAAAAAGAGAATTGAGAAGTTAGTATGAATATGGTATAAATTCAGAGAACTGCAGTAATTATATATTATATAAAGATATTTTGCATAATAATTTAATTTCAACTAAAGAATGATAGATTTAATTGTACATGCTTAAGAAACAATGAAATGCCAATATATGTATGAAATATGACGTCATTACATTAAAATATTTTGAGTTTTGATACATATGTTTTTTAAAATTTGAGTGTATTTTTTTTAACAAAACTACAATGTCCTGTTTGACTCGTATTTAAAGATTTAACAGTGTAAATTATATTTTCGGTGTGTTGGAATTTGTGTTAATTGTTAGTAGTGAGTCAAGTAATGAAATTACTCCCGAGTTACTAAGTTACTTTTCAGACAAAGTAATTAAAATACTAAAATCAAACAAAAAGAGCTCAGGGGTAGCTTAAATAATGTGTCTGTGCTCTTTGGGAAAGGGATTCATCAGAATAAACAGCAGAAATCATATACCATTGTGTTCAAAAGAAACTCCAGACACACCTGATCTCTGTTACCCTGATAAAGGCAAGTGTTTGCCGAAATTTGAGTGCCTTGGGTTTTTGCTAATTAAAATACTATTTTAATTATGTAATTAGTAATGAATTGCTTTTTGAAAGTAACTTACCCGACATATTTTCTGTGACAGCTTCCTCATTGAGCGGAAACAAGGACTCCATTTACAGTCTGGCTATGAATCAGACAGGAACGGTGATCATTTCAGGATCTACAGAAAAGGTGAGTTATGCCATTTTATGTTTTCTCATCATTTGAAGAAAGGAATCTTGCCACTGATGTTGCTGCAGGGTTAAATGAAAAGGTTTTCTTACAGACTGTGTTTGCTTCACTTTTTCTTGGTAGGTCTTGAGAGTCTGGGATCCACGAACATGTGCCAAGCTGATGAAACTGAAAGGCCACACTGATAACGTCAAATCTTTATTACTGAACAGAGACGGCACTCAGGTGGGATTTTGAGATGGATGCAGACAATACTGCACATTTTTTATGATTTCATATGTCACATGCAAAGTGTACAGGATACAGATTCAGATGCATTCTAAAATTGTAATACCTAAAATATGTTAACCGTTAATAAGCCACTCATTGGAAAAACTTTAGAATTTTTATGACTTTAAAAAATATTTTGTAATCAGTGTCAGTGAAGTTAAAATATATTAGGGCTGCACGATTCTAGCTAAAATGATAATCACGATTTTTTTGCTTAAAAATAAGATCACAATTCTCTCAGGATTCTGTAGATGTAAAATAAAGATTAAAATGAGTAGGCTATTATTAATGTTATTTCTCAAACATATGGTAAAACAACAATAATAATATTAGGCCTATGTGTAGGTCTACTGTATGCTACATTGTATATAGACTTGAACAGACTAAATTTGTTCTGTTTGTTATAAAGGTTTGTCCACTTTTAATTTATAATTCTAAAGCTAGATTATTATCTTTGAGACATTTGCTTGTCATTTGTCATTGACAACACTATTAGACCATTTTATTTACTGCTAAAATGAAACATTTGTCATTATCAGATTCCCTCTTGCAGTATATTCAACATTATATAGGCTAGAGTAGTTATACTGACACTGTTAAACATTTATTTTCAAGCACAACACTTTGTGTTTGCTATAAAATAAAAAACATAGCAAATGCTTGTCGAATCATAACCTTCATAAAATGCGATGCTTGGTTTCACTTTCACTGCCAAGTGCGCTCATGTCATGGTTGTCGCCACTTGGAGAAAAAAAAACATGCATGCAAATTATACTTTCTACACGGCTCCTGAGAAACGCTCACTCTGTGCGACAAACTAAACGTTGTTTACAACAGCCTATATGCAGGTTCTGTTCACTAAAGTATACATCATTCGCGGGCACGCACACGTTCTCTCGGTAGTAAACCAACAGAAATTACATTTTGGGGTGAATTATACCTTATAAATACAGTATGTGACATTTTTAACGCCATTTGGAGGTGTTCATGTTGCTGAGCAACATGTATAAAACAATGTGAAGGCTTGTGCAACCGCCTGTACGCTTCTCCCCTGACCTTGAAAGTATGATTGGCTAAATCGTAGAAAATCTGAATTAGGATTGTGTGTTGGGTTAAATCAAGATCGCGATCTTTTTCCGATTAATCGTGCAGCCCTACCATGAATGTGATCCTGAACCACAAAAGTTGTCATAATATTTTGAAATTGAGATTTGTAAACCATCTAAAAGCTGAAAAAAAAAACATTTTCATTGATGGTTTGTTAGGCTTGGACAATATTTAGGTGTGATATGAAAAAAAAAAAAATCTTGATAATTGCGTATGAATTTGTCCAAATTATTCTCTTAGCAATTCCTAAAACTCATCAGTGGGAATGTTTTCAGTAGGAAATTTTCTAAATGTCGTCATGGAACATGATCTTTATCTATTATTCTAATGATAAAAAAACTATAATTTTGAACCATACAATGTTTTTTTTTTTTTGGTTATAGACAAAAATATAGCTGTGCAACATAAGACTGGTTTTATGGCCTGCGTTCCACTCCACTTTTAGACATACACTTGCAAACTTCCCTTCCCATGTTTTCTCTGGAAATCCCTGCCACCATTTTAAAGTGTGTTCATCAAGTGAACAAGTGAAGCTTACATGGACATACTCTGGAGGGAGTCAGATTCATAAGTCCACTCCAGCACCTATATGTCCCCAAAATCCAATGCAATTGTGACGTCACAACAGTGTAGTTTCCAAGTGCTGAAGGGTTTAGGGCATTCCATTTAAACTTATTCAGAGATTCCGCCCGTAGTGGACACTTGTGTATCATAATCAATGACCTGCATCTAACGAGACTGAGGGAAGTTAGCGATTAGGGCTGCATGATATAAGAAAATCTGACATTGCGATATATTGTTTTGCTGCAATATATTGCAATATAAATATAATTTCACCAAATGATCTGAATAGCTCTATTTGGAAAGATTTCATTCATTTAGATCGACTGGTGCAGTGCTTCTGCATAATTTATAATAAATTACAAGCCAAAATAAACAGTGCTTTAAGGTTTTCTAGGGAGTATAACAGTATTCAACTACAGAAGTTGAAAAATCAAATGTAAAATAACATGATCATCATTGTGTAAATAATAATAAAAAACTAATAATATCTTCATCTTTTACTTGTTAATAAGTCATAAAATCCTGCGATGTGACTATTGCTAATACACACATTGCGATATCAATGCTCAAATAATATATTGTTCAGCCCTATTAGCGATTGTACTTGAATGCAGCCATGGTCCAGGATCACATATGATTCCTGATAAATGGTTAATGTAAAATGTGGTCAGGGTCCGATTTGTAATTACTACCTAAAATATTTGTTTTCCTTGGTTTTTGTTATACTCATTCAGATGTGCATGTAAAACCTGCTTTATTCTAGTGTCTCTCTGGGAGCTCGGACGGAACGATACGCTTGTGGTCTCTTGGCCAGCAGAGATGCATTGCTACATACCGGGTCCATGATGAGGGCGTGTGGGCTCTGCAGGTGAACGAAGCCTTTACACACATTTACTCTGGAGGACGGGACAGAAAGATCTACTGCACAGACCTGCGTAATCCTGACCTGCGTGTGCTCATATGTGAAGAGAAAGCACCTGTTTTAAGGGTGAGGGCAAGCTCGAGATGCATAGTGAAAATATAGAAAGGAAGGTACTGAAATCTTAATAAATATATGTTAATGTTTCCTCTGTGCAGATGGAATTAGACAGATCAGCTGATCCTCCACAATCAATCTGGGTGTCTACAACTAAATCTTTTGTGAACAAATGGGTGAGTAACCACAACTCAGATCACATACAACATTCAGTCATGGTATTTAATTTACCTTTGATTTGTCTAAGCTGCTCTTATCCAATGGTAGCACTGTTCTGCATCATATTTGCTGAATGAATTGCAATACTTATTTCCCTACTAGTTTTGAGGTGCTAATTTATACTTTTGAATTTTATAGTTATACATTTTCAACAAATTTGACGTAGTTTATAGCGTCTTTATACTTCCAAAATACATGACATCTCTTTTCCTCTGAGCCAAGTTCCAACTATTTTTTTCAGTTTCATTTTGATATGATTTTGATTGTGCCATTATTTTTATTCCCAATCCTGGTTGCAAGGTGTGTATCATAATACGTTTACATGGACATCAGTAATCCAATTATTTGCCTTAATCTAATTAAGACAATTACAAGATTAAGGCGTTTACATGAGTTGCATTTTTAATGTTTCTTTCATGATCCTGTTTTAGCACATACTTAGATTAACGTCATTGCGTCACCGTACTATCCGCATTTCCTCCGGAGTTTCATGTAATTTCGGGTGCTTCATTATTAATTTGTCAACTTTAACTGCACTTTGGCACTTTCATTAGGGCATCCCCCTGTGACAAATGAGATATTGGATGCAACTATAAACTGCTGGAAGACTGTTGTTTTAATGGAAGTTCAAACCGCATGCTAAATGGAAATAAAGCCTCCGCATTTCACGATGCAGGTGTCTGTGGTCTGCACTGACTCGGTAGGCGCAGCGTGACAAACAGCTGTGCGTGTGCGTGCGTGCGTGCATTCGTGTGGACTATCCTGTCGCAAAACGCAGCGAAAAGTCCTACATGACTGTAATAGCTCTATTAAGGTGTTTACATGTCCGTACTGCACTTCAATAATGCGACTAAAGTCGGAGTACTCCATATGTCTTAATTCGATTTCTCTTTAGTTTGATTATGACCTTAATCGGATTAAATTAATCAAAAATCGCTGTTTACATGGTAGACTCTTAATCAGAGTATTGTCTTAATCGCATTAAAATCGAATTATTGGTGTCCATGTAAACGTATTCAATGACTTGCATCCAACGAGACGGAGGGAAGTTAGGGATTAGGGCTGCACAATATTAGCAAAATCGGACATTGTGCTATTTTGTTTTGCCGCAATATATTGCGATATAAATATAATTTCACCAAATGATCTGAATAGCTCTATTTGGAAAGATTTCATTCATTTAGATCAACTAGTATGATCAAGTCTTTTTCTATGCAGTGCTTCTGCATAATTTATAATAAATTACAAGCCAAGGTGCTAATTTATACTTTTGAATTTTATAGTCATACATTTTCAACAAATTTGATGTCGTTTATAGCGTCTTTATACTACCAAAAATGTATGATATCTCTTTTCCTCTGAGCCAAGTTCCAACTATTTGTTCAGTTGGATTTTGATATGATTTTGATTATGCCATTCTTTTTATTCCCAGTCCGGGTTTCAAGGTGGATTCTGATGTTGAATGATTGACAGCATCCAATCTATAGCAGAAAATGACAGATTTTAATTTTTTTGATTTTAAATAAGTCTTTGACATCATTTGGAGTATTAAAACATATTTATCACTTTGCAGTAGTTAAATTATACTTTTTTAAAAACAGTTTTGTCTTAATTGGAAACTTCTTTGCCATGATTAAAGCATATATTATTTGCAAGATACTGCTTTTCAATTTAATCTGCAATTTAAATGCTCAACTAGGTTTATTAGGTTAACTAGACAAGTTAGTTTAATTATGCAAGTCCTTGGACAACAGTGGTTTGTTCTGTAACCAATCAAAAAAATAATAATTTCTCAAGGGGGCTTATAATATTGACCTTTGCAAAAAGAATACAAGAAAAAACAGGAGGGCTAACAATTCTGTCTAATATTTTGGCTTATATATATCATTCGAAACATATTTTTGTAAAAAACAAATTTGCATGTAGGAAAATGTTAGTATTTTCATTAATACCATCATCAGATTAGGTAAAGCATGAGGACTATGATTGTTATTCTCAAAAGCTGACAACTTGACTGAAGTACTTTCTATCTGATTCTTACAATTGTGCTGTGTGCTGTTTTTCTTGTTGCCTTAAAACGAAGATGTTCTTGCATATATTGTGTGTTTAATCAGCTCATGTGTATTGCTCTTTGTTTGTTTTTCAACATTGTCAGTCTTTAAAGGCTATGCACAACTTCAGAGCATCAGGAGACTATGATAACGACTGCAGCGCCCCTTTAACCCCACTGTGCACACAGCCAGAGCAGGTCATTAAAGGTAAAAGGCCATAAGTGTATGCTACAACAGCCATCTCGGCTCAAAGGAACACTCCACTTTTGAGTTTTACATTATTTTTTAAATCTATTCACCGAATCTTAAAAGCCAGCACTTTTAGCTTAGCTTAGCATACATCATTGAATCAGATTAGACCATTAGCATCTCACTCAAAATGCATAAACGAGTTTTGATAATGACTTTTCAGTAGTTACATTGTGTAGTAAGACCGATGTGAAACGAAAATTAAAAGTTGCTATTTATTAGGCCAATATGGATAGGAACTATACTCATTCTGGTGTAATATTATAATATATTATGTGTATATAATATGTTCATACTGTGTTGTATGTTAAATCATATCACTACAGCGGTTCTTCTTATTTGTAACACACTTTATTCTCTCCAACACATAACTGCCACCAAAACAGAAAGGGATCCCTTTTTATATCCCCAAAAAAAACCCGCGCTAGCGCACACACTTTTCTTACTCATGCGCAGCTCATAAAACATAACTTAACATTGTATATATCTATAATAATAATAATAATTGCATTGGTCTTATTGCACAATAAAGAAAAGTCAAGCTTTTGAATAGGAAAATTATAAAAACTCTGGTCATTTTTGAACGAGATGCTAATGGTCTAATCCAATTTAATGATTTATGCTAAGTTAAGCTAAAAGTGCTCCCGTCAGACCCTGAGATTGGCTGAAAGGATTAAAAAATAGTAATGGAAAAAGTCAAATGAGCTCAGTTTCCTTTAACAATTGCAGAGAACTACCTCAACCTCCTGCTTTAAAGTGTGAACTATCAAGTGCGCTGGTTGTGAAAGACACCTAAATGCTAGATTAAATATCTTGTTTTTCTCTTTAAATACCTTTTAGGAGGGACCAGCATTGTCCAGTGTCATATCCTCAATGACAAAAGGCACATACTCACTAAAGACACCAACAACAGTGTGGCATTCTGGGATGTCCTTAAGGTAAAAATTTATCGTGAGAAGCGTGTGGAATCTTTTCGTCTACCATTGCAAAATCTTCCTCTGTGTTTTGTAGGCCTGTAAGGGGGAAGATCTGGGTAAAGTGGACTTTGATGAGGAAGTTAAAAAGAGGTTCAAGATGGTCTATGTGCCAAACTGGTTTTCTGTAGATCTCAAAACTGGGGTTAGTATTCAAATGAATGACGTTTGCATAGGCATCATGTTTTTAAATGAATGAAGGTGAAGTAAATGTTTTGTAAAAATGTGTAAGTACATTAATAATAAAGTAAAAGTGTTCACCTCTGTTTTAGATGCTGACTATAACGCTGGATGAAAGTGATTGTTTTGCAGCATGGGTGGCAGCTAAAGATGCTGGGTTTACAAGCCCAGATGGATCTGACCCCAAGTGTAAGGTCTTCTGCTTAGTTCATGGATTCTTTGCTGTATTTTTTTATTAAGTTAGCATAATATATAAATATTAAATATTCATGCTGCAAAAATGCTCTTCTTGAAGCAATTTAAAACACTGTAAATTAGGGGATATAAGATTGTTCTGTTTCTTTCCAAAGCTGGGACTTGGAATGCTGCATCAATAATTAGCAAATAAAACACTTTTCCATCCCATGTGTTTCAAGCATAGACTGTAAAAAATATGGGTGTAGTATCCGTGACGTCACCAGTAAGTTTCTGAAGAGCGCAAATAAAGCTACAAGTGGGCATGGGCAATTGTCATCATTTTGTTCAAGCGTCATCCCACAACCCGGGGGTTACCAAACAAGGGTAGGAAAGAGCTACAGATGCCTGCTAGCATTTTGCTTAGACAGGTTTTTCTTTGGGAGAAACACTTCTTCATACTTCATTACCTGCGGCTCGTTTGTGTTCTGACCACATGTGCTTGGTTGTATACTATATCAATAAAGTGTTTAGTCTTTTAAAAACACTGTTGGAATACATTGAGCCACTAAACATTGTTCTGATGATGTTTTTCTACCAGAGGAAAACATGAATTAATTCCAAATACTTCAAATATAGTCTGTGTTAGTAAAAGCAAGGCTATTTATGAAATCCAGGCATAACACTGCATGACGTTTCAGATGTTCTAGAGCCTACAGCTAATCAATCTGTCAGATTTTGGAGTGCTTTACATTTCTGAAGAAAATTATAAATGATCTTAAATAAAACAAATACATTTATAGATATGATAAGTATATAAGAATTTCACTAACCTAGGAAATGGAGGCCACTTGAATGATTTGTGAGCACAATAAAGTGCACACAGCATCCCATATCATCTGATAATTGTAAGAAATAATTCCAAAAAGCAATTGGCTGTGTAAAGCCACATAAAACAACACAAAAATATGATGAATATGTTCAGCGGCTAATCAGCCGGAATCAGCTGAGTTGACAAGACAGCGACCATCTAGACCTAGCTGTCACTCAAGTGGCCACGCCCATAATTATGCAGACTAATTTTAACTCAATATAAATAAAATGATGATGAGTTATAAAAAAAATCACCCCCCTCACAGTTGTCATGAAGGATAATAATAGCTATATGAACCAAAATCGTTTTTTGTACCAGGCTGTAAACACCTTTTTTTTCTGCTGTAAAGTTGGCCATTCTAACAGTGGGGTCAATAGGAATGTGCTCTATAGCAGAATTTCGATGAATTACTGTTATAGTTCCGTATTAGCTTCACGAGGGAGAGTGGGATGTTGCCGCTTGGTTTCAAGTTGGTGCATTTTTTCTGTAATAAAATTATTTGTGCTTCAGTGCCGCAGACAATACACAACACTGTTTGGTTGTCATGTTTGTTGGAAATCGTATAACCAAATCATTTTGATGACAGGATTTAGCTCATGTATTTCAGCATGATGAAAAAAACATTTGACTAAATTTGTAATATTTTGTAATAGCTAATAGCTAAACTTTGCAATTGGTTTTCATTGAATTTATTATATTAAATGTTTCATTCAAATATCATCTTACCTTATAAAAATAATACTTTTGTTATGCGTTTGAATATTTCAAGGCACATCTAACATTATTTTCCATATACCAAAATACATATATATATATATATATGGATGGAAAAATATGGCTATTATGCAGCTAAATAGTATGATTATTTTAATATGTTAGCGCTTTTTGTTTGTATGCTTGTTTTTTAAACATTATTTCTATTTTTCATATCCAGTGAATCTTGGTGGGCTGCTCCTGCAGGCCTTGTTGGAATTCTGGCCCAGAACTCATATAAACCCAATGGAAGAGGAGGAAAATGAGCTCAACCATGGTAGACATATTCACTTTTTTTAATGGCTTTTATTTTAAACCTTAGACTATATATTGAATCAGTATTCAACATGTGCAGCTGTTAAGTTTCAATAGCAATAAGTTTTTATCAGTATTTAGCATATATACATATGTCATATTTGATGAAACCATGTTAAATCCACTGAATTCTGCAAAGGATGCATATTTATTCCTGTACTCTAGTTGTGCAGTGTTTTGTCTCCAGTTTAATTATCTCTGAAATTCAGATTTCTTATTTAAACACTACCTCGATACAGTATAGTGGTTTCTGACTAATGATCTTCTGTGTGCTTTTCTCTGCAGTAAATGGTGAACAGGAGAGTCGAATTCAAAAGGGCAACGGCTACTTCCAGGTTCCGCCACACACTCCTGTGATCTTTGGTGAAGCAGGAGGGCGAACGTTATTTAGGTCAGAATAACTATGATATAGTGACTGTGACTTTTCTACTTGGTTAGACAGACAGACAGACAGACAGATAGACAGACAGATAGACAGACAGATAGATAGACAGACAGATAGACAGACAGACAGATAGATAGACAGATAGATAGACAGATAGATAGATAGATAGATAGATAGATAGATAGATAGATAGATAGATAGATAGATAGATAGATAGATAGATAGATAGATAGATAGATAGATAGATAGATAGATAGATAAGACTATAATTTCCTTTTTCTTTTCTTTTACAGAACTTGTCTTTTTACAATCTGTTTTCATTGCAATTTTAGGTTATTATGCCGTGATTCTGGAGGAGAGACGGAGTCTATGTTACTGAATGAAACTGTACCTCAGTGGGTTATCGATATCACTGTAGATGTGAGTGTTTCAAATTTCACAATCACTAATATCTCAATCATTTGTTTTTGATTGCATGTTAAAGATTGCATATTATTTACTTTACCTTCATGTGGTTTTAAACCTTTGTGACTTTATTTCTTTTGCACAAAAAAGAAGATATTTTGAAGAATGCTGGTTGCTGGCACTCATCAACTTTTTTTAATGGTAAAAAATGACTGTGTACCAGCATTTTTCATAATATCTTCTTCTGTGTTTGGCAGAACAAAGAAACTCAAATAGATTTTGAACAAGGGAAGGGTAAATGACTTAATGATTTCATGAATGAGTGTTCATTTTGGGGTGAACTATTCCTTTAACAATGTTTCCTCCTTTCAGAAAAACATGCCAAAATTCAACAAGATCCCATTCTACCTCCAACCTCATTCATCATCTGGGGCCAAAACGCTCAAAAAGTAGGTTGTCTTTGGAAAAGGTGTTGAAATTGAAAGCACTAAAGATTATTCTACTTTTATTTTTAAAGCTGCAGTATGTAAGTTTGACACCCAGTGGCTGAACTAGGTATTACATTCCTGGATCAAAACAAACGCAAGTGCAGGTTACCAGATTGACCAACTGGAGAGAGTCTGACAATCGAGCCTAAAGGCTGATTCAAGTCTTGTTCTAAATAACACCAACACCTGAAATTTATATTTTAGAAACGGCTTCTATTTCTTGCAGCTGAACAACAGAAAACTGATAATGATGATGATTCAGCATGTACATTTAATAATGTTAAAGGAGATTTAATATGTATTAATTAGATTATAAACCTTACCATTTCATGAGTGAGTGCATATCCTGTGCTTCTGAATGGCTGTATTTAAATTTCTGTCGTATTCGTCTGGTGCAAACAGCCAAATTGCTTATCACTGCAAATCTTGTCACGTAATGTGTTTTGACACAGGGTTACAATGTAACCTGCTCACCTAATGTTAATGCTCGTAATATTATTTGCTAATTAATAACCACCTCATGTGGAACTCTGAATCTACGTCTCATTTCGTAGTCTGCTACTGTCCACCGGAGGTCCCATTTTGGTCACGGATGCATGCTTTCAGAGCCTTATTGAATGAAATATGGTGTTTTCCACCAAGGCAACTGGGGGTGCTGAAATATAATTGGCTAAACTGCCGTTCCGGCATGTAACACACATTTTCAAAGCAGAATATCTGACTTCAGCATCGTTTTTCAGATAAACAAGAATGTTCACTTAGCATGTTTCTTAAATATCTGCAAACATATTATGGTATTTTTATACTTCACAAGAGCCAAAAACTTACATACAGCACCTTTAATTAAACATTTTTTAGACATACTATGAGTCTATTTTGAAGTGTGTTTAGGTGTTCTTGTGTGTGTTGGAAATCCTTAAATTTGATTCTGCTGTTTTCAAGGTTTGAAAAGTGCTTGGATTTTGGATAAAGTGCTTGAAACTATTTTCACAATAATTAGTTCTTAGGTAAATAATAATGATTTAAATTAAATATATATTTTTGCTTTTCTGAAAAATGAAAACACTGAAGTCTGTGCATATGCTTATAGCATAATCTTTTTTTACATTTACGATGTGAGTTAATTACATTTCAGAGAGTAAATGACAGTAATTCAGTGTTGGGCTTGGAGAAAACATGCCATCACATTGTTTTCTTAGAATACTGTACTGCACTATACTGAAATGTACTATATATAGTACAGAATACTTAATTTAGTTGACCCTTTCTGAATTTTGATAAACTAATTTCAAGAGGAGCATGTGATATGATTGATAGATAGACAGCTAGTCTCTCATCTGTAATCATCAGACATCCCAAGTCTCCCGGAAGTTCCGGCAGATACCCGCAAATGCACTGAGACTCCCGGATGCCCATAAACCAATGATAATCTCCCGGAAATCGCGCTTCTCCCACCTGGTCCTTAAATACGTCACACATTCCTCCCGCACACACCCCCAGCGCTCTTCAGATATGTCTTGCGCACATTCCCCCACCGCTCTTCAGATACGTCGCGCGCACACGCCCCCACCCCTTCAGGCACCCACTCTCCCGCAAATAATCTCTGTCTCCCCCGGAAATAACTTTTCCCAACTTGGGATGTCTGAATCATCAATAAACTTATCAGATTAATCCAAGCCTATAATAAATAGACCATTTCACCTTACTTCCCTTATCTTCGTTTTGGAAGAATGCCCCCCTTCCACCCTATCTCCTCCTTTTCCTCCTTTACTAGGGGGAGTTTACAAGAACTACCAGCTTTTGGACCACCCTACATGCTAAATAACCTGGTGGGAGCCCTGGGCTCAATTATCTCAGAGCTCAGGGTTCTCTCCTGGGACAGCATGCCAAACCTGCCATTATTATCAAGCAATATCTAAGTGTGAACTCTTAAATGAACAATTAAGGAGGCATTTAGCGATTCAACAAGAAGAGGCAATACATACAAGAAGTGCTAATTATCCAAAGGAACTCTTCAGAGAATTAAGTGCTAGAGTTAGGAGGGGGTAGTGTTATTTTATTTATTTATTTATTTATTTTTAGAGAGAAGAGTGTTTCTACAGGTGGTTTGTCAAGCCCACTTACCTGTGAAAGTATCTGGTGCAAGTGTCTGTTAAAATGAGTGTGTTTTCTACAGATGGTTTTGCAAGCCCACTCACCTGTGTGAGGCACTCTCAGAATTGCATAATGTTTTGAGGTTGTTGTGTGGTGTGGTGTGGAAAGTGACAATAACACGTAGCATCAGATATATGAAGCATAGTATCTAAATATGTCATTTGCCACACCTGTAAAGTTCTGGAAATCGTTTGAAAATGTATCTGGAAAGTGTTCGAAAAGTGCTTAGATTTGATTTGTTTAGTGTTTATTTCTGAGATCAAGGTTTTGGAGATTCTAATCCCGCTCTTGTTTTCAGGGACCGCCTGTCTGCTAGCGACATGCTGCAGGTGCGCAAAGTGATGGAGCACGTTTATGAGAAGATTATAAACCTGGACACGGAATCGCAGGCCACCAGCTCCTCAGCCAATGACAAGCCGGGAGAGCAGGAGAAAGAGGAGGATGTGGCGGTCATGGCTGAAGAGAAGATTGAGCTCATGTGTTTAGATCAGGTTAGACACACTATCAGCTTCTTTAATGCTTCTAGACACGAATAAAGGAATAAAATAATGTACTGATTATTTGCTGTTCAACACTTTATTTTTCCCTCAGATGCTGAAACAAATGTAAATAAGGTGACAGTTGATGGTTTTATAATTGGTTTGGGGTTTATTTTAAATTTCTTATCAGTGCAGTCCAGTTAGTTTTGTTAAATCTGAAACATTGATTAACCCAGGGTTAAAAGTGGCTTTAATCCCAGTTTTAAAATATTGTCACATTAACTTGAGTAAATCCTTCTCTGCTTCATGTTTTTGGTCGCTTTTAACCTATGATTAATGAATTAATGCTCATTAATGCACTAAATTTTGTTGAAATTTCAGGGAATTTGATGTAATCTACACCGTGTTGCTTGAATTAGTGTCATTTTTAAACTTGGTGAAGTTTTGTAATTGTGTTATTTTAATATTTTATTTTAATTAATTAATTTAATTTTGTATGTCTAAATCTGATTTTATCTCTGCAACTAACTAAGTTTCTTTAAATGTTATTTTATTTAAAGTATTGAAAGATTATGTTTTTAGATTTAATTAACTCTGGTTCAGACAGGCCTGTTCACACCACCGCAAACAACAAAATAACAATGAAAAATATGTAAAACCTTCAAAAATCACTCTAAATTTAAAACAGCAGACTCAAAATCATCTCTTTAACAAGCTTTAACAATAAAGTCACTTAACATTGTTGGAATTTCTTTCATTATTTTACTTTTCAAATAATTCTTCCAATTGACATTGACAATGTTAAAGTGGCAGCTGATAACTTGCGATGAAAATTACGATGATTCTAATAAACACAACATTATCATATATTGATAAATATGGATGCTGCTAATATAGTTATTGTTTGTTGTGTGAACATGGTCTTAAATGGAACAAAAAAAGTCCTTCAGCTACATTGTTAAAGGGAAAGGTCACCCAAAAATGAAAATTGAGATCATTCAATCACTCACCGTTTACCTGTTCCAAACATGTATGAGTTGAAGACAAAAGAAGATATTTTGAAAGATGTTGGAAACCTGTAACTATTGACTTACATGGTATTTATTTTTCCTACTGTGGAAGTCAAAAGGTTTCAGCATTCTTCAAAATATCTTCTTTAGTATTAAAAAAAACTCATAAAGGTTTGAAAGCATTTGATGGGGAATACATAGTGGCTGCGTTCGAAATTGCATACTTCCATACTATATAGTACGCTTAAAACAGTATGCGAGCCGAGTAGTATGTCCGAATTCAAAGAGTAGTATGCGAGAAGTACCCGGATGACCTACTACTTCCAGCAAGATTCTGAAGTGCGCATCGGATAAATGCTACGCTATCCCATGATGCACCATGAGAGAATTCATGAATGGGGTGAAATGACGCAACTGATGTGAGTAGGTCACGTGATCATGACAAAATGGCGGATTCAGTACGTCCGAGTTCCGTTCATACTTCTCACATTCAGACTGTATAAAATGTACTTTTCTAATGGTCGAGTAGTAAATTCAAATTCAGTAGTAGGCAATTTCAGACGCAGCCAGTGAGTACATTTTTGTTTTTGGGTGAACTGTCCCTTTAAACTCATTCTTGGTCTGTTTTTAACAAATGTTTGCTGTATTTTGTAGGTGTTGGATCCAAACATGGACCTCAGAACTGTGAAGCATTTCATCTGGAAGAGCGGAGGAGACCTGACCATTCACTATCGACAGAAATCCACATGAAGACCTCCAACCGCTGTACAGAGCCCGTCACATTCAACCCACATCACTCTGACTTCCAGAAGAAGCATCCCAGAATGCCCTGCTCTTCTCAGGTTTGACCATCACCTTCAAGGAATGTTTTTTTTGTCTCTCTTATCTTTTGCAGAGGCTAAAATAACAGAGCCAGACAGACAGTTGAAGGTTTAAGACTAGAGATTGACGCAGGTGTCGTGACATGCTGTGGACTAAGACTTCATCATTCGTCTGCCTTCATTTCAGATTTTCTTTTTGTATATTTATTACTGTTGTGTTTGGGAATGTGTCTTGTCCAGCTTAACAATAATAATAATAATGATGACGATGATGCACACATATACTTCCATTCTCAAGTCTGAAACATTCCTGATGGCTTTTCTGATGGAGATCCAGAACTGAAAACATGCTTTTTTATCGTCCCCTTTTTGTCCTCCACAAGTAAGCAACTTTTATTGTCTAGATTTAACAGGATGTTCACCCAAAATTAAAAATTAATCTACTTTTTTTTTTTACTCTGGTATATCAAAGCTTCAAAAATAAAGCCAATTCTGTTCGACATGTTGTATATTATGAATATTTAGTGGTAATCAATATGCAACAAATAAATACAATATAATGTGTTGTTTAATAAAACACACTGACTGTTGTTCGCATCATTTCCAAGCAAAAACTCTAGGCTACAAGATCCAGTTCTGAAAAGTCCACTGTCTTCAGTGTTTTTGATACATGAATGTTGCTAACGGATTATTGTAGCCCAGTTTGCGCTGTTTACAGTGGTATTCGCTATTTATACATTACCTGACAAAAGTCTTGTCGCCTATCCAAGTTTTTGGAACAGCAATATCTTGACTTCTAGTTGATCATTTGGAATCAGAAGTGGCTTATATGAAAGGCAAAAGCCTCTAGATTACGCTTATTTGACCCAAATAAAATATGATCTTGCCTTGATTTTTAATGATTTAATTAGGACAGTTAGGTCTGACTTTGCTTAGACATTCATATGGAATGTAAGATGAAAAAGCGTTCTCGCAGGACTCCCAGAGTTCATCAAGGTTCTTTGGATTTATCTTAAATGCCTCCTTCTTCATCTTATCCCAGACATGCTCAATAATGTTCATGTCTGGTGACTAGGCTGGCCAAGTATGAGAAGGAGCACTATTGTGCTGAAGAATTTGCCCTCTCCTGTGGTTAACAATGTAATGTGCAGCACATGTCTTGATACCTCAGGCTGTTGATGTTGCCGTCCACTCTGCAGATCTCTCACACGCCCCCACACTGAATGTAACCCCAAACCATGATTTTACCTTCACCAAACTTGACTGATTTCTAAGGGAACTTTGGTCCATGCTGGTTCCAATAGGTCTTCTGCAATATTTGTGATGATTGGGATGCAGTTCAACAGAAGATTCATCAGAACATCTACCTTCTGCCACTTTTCCAAATTATCAACTAGAAGTCGTTATTATTTGTTGCTCTTACAACTCAGATCGACTTTTGTCAGGTAGTGTATGTTTATAAGCATCTGAAAAAAAGAACAAAGGGCACATCAGAACTTCTCCAGTCCCACAAAACCCCCTCAGACCCCAGAGTATTAAATGATTAATGACTGTTAGCAGCCATTAAATAAGATTTATTTCCTATTTGTTTACAAATATTGAAATTCAAATATATGAAATTTAAACGTTTAATGTAAAGCTCCTGAATTACAATCTTAGAATATACAAAACACGGACATTTGGCACAATGCCTTCCTCAGTGCGTGACAATCTTCTCACTCCACCCTCTTATTCCAAAGTCAATCACATTACGTCTTCCATTAGATGACTCAATAGTTAAAAACAATCTCCTTTTCATTTCAGTATAGCTAACAACACAATAAATAATTCCTTCACCTGTAAAATGTCTGTTTTGTATCTCCTTTATTTTGTAAAATAAAGCTACATAAAGTAATTATTTAACTATTTAAGTAGTGGAAATCATGCCCTTCTGAATGATATTAACAAGATTAACTCACCAAAATATTAAAAACTTCATTACAGAATTAAATACATTGATAAAACCTTAATGTGAAGTTTTTTAAAACTTGATGCTGGTCGCTATTTAATAGTATGCAAATTAGGTTGAGATATTCATTTGAGGTGCAAAGATGAAAGAACAGCATAAGACACAAGAAGACCAGAGTGAGGAAATGCTGGCTTTATTCTCCGTTTTTGGTGATTTCAGCTTCAGGCTTTAAGACTGACCTTTCTCAATAAAACTTTCAACTCTTTTCACTCGTGATGTCTAATAAGCATTTTGTTCCTTTTATATTTCTTTTAGATCGCATGGGTCATATTTTTTTATCTTAAAAGCAGAAGTATAAATGCAAACACTACAACCTGGTTTGGTTTAACAACTGTTTTCAGTTTTGTACAGGGCATTTAAGGTTTTTCATTTATAAACCTTGTTTGGAATGCTTTTTATAATGCTTAAAACATGTTACTAATAAAATCAAGTTCATTTTATAGTTGAAAATGTAATGTATTGGTTAATGGATACACCTTTCAGAAGAGAAATTAGAAAAGCAGGATGAAATGTCACAATGAGAGTAGACTTGTGGAAGCAATGCCATAAGGGCACCTGCGTTCTGTTTTGTAACTAAATGATAAGGCACACCTGCACGTGCGCCAACACTCAATTGTAATTACTTCCAAAAAATATGAGTACGCCTGAACTTCAGCTGAACTTACAGTTGACAGTGAACAAGATTTATTGTTGAGCATTGTTTCTGGCTGAGTCATAACATTTGAAATAGGAAGGAAAGACCTTAACTGGACATGGGTAGGACCCCTGAGACTTTATTGATGGTGGTCACCTGAGAGATTTGAGATCCTATTAGTGGAGAAGCTAAGGGAGTTGTGCTATTGTGTAAATTTGGGTGGAGTGTTAAAACAAAGAAGTGTATTTAAACTGTGTGCTAGCCTATATTCGGCAGACACTCAAACGACCTGTCTCTGTTGTTACTGATACTGTAACAAAAAAACTGCTTTCTCGAAAGACTTCGGAGATTTCAGACTTTGTCATTTTTTTGAAAACCTTGACTTGGAATATTTTGCAGACCAGAATCTTTTTTCCACAACAGAAGCCACTTCCTTGATATTTTGGCGGTGTGCTTTGGGTCATTGGGCTACCACCACGCTTCACTGTAGGGATGGTGTTAGCCTGGTGATAAGCGATGCCTGCTTTTCTCCAAACATAACACCTGGCATTCACTCCAAAGAGTTCAATTTTAGTCTCATCAGACTAGAGAATTGTGTTTCTTATGGTCTGAGAGCCCTTCGACTTCCCGGCTGGAAGTGGCTTCCGTCTGGGCACTCTACAACACAGGCCTGATTGGTGGATTGCTGCACAGATGGTTGTCCTTCTGTAAGGTTCTCCTCTCTCCACAGAAGAACGCTGGAGCTCAGACAGAGTGACCATCGGGTTATTGATCACCTCCATGACTAAGGCTCTTCTCCCCCGATCACTCAGCTTAGATGGCCGGCCAGCCCTAAGAAGAGTCCTGTTGGTTCCAAACATCTTTCACTTATGGATGATTGAGGCCACTGTGCTCATTGGAACTTTCAGAGCAGCAGAAATTTTTCTGTAACCTTCCCCAGCCTTATGCCTGGAGACAATCCTGTCTCAGAGGTCTACAGACAATTCCTTTGTCTTCATGCTTGGTTTGTGCTTTGACATGCACTGTCAACCCTGGGACCTTATATAGACAGGTGTATGCCTTTTCAAGTAATATCCAATCAACTGAATTTACCACAGGTGAACTCCAATGAAGCTGCTGAAACATCTCAAGAATGATCAGTGGAAACAGAATGTACCTGAGCTCAATTTAGAGCTTCACGCCAAAGGCTGTGAATACTTAGTTGAAGTCAGAATTTTTAGCCCCCCTGAATTATTCGCCCAATTATTCCCAAATTTCTGTTTAACTGAGAAGATTTTTTCAGCACATTTCTAAACATAATAGTTTTAATAGCTCATTTCTAATAACTGATTTATTTTATCTTTGCCATGATGACAGTAAAGAATGTTTTACTAAATATTTTTGAAGACACTTCAATACAGCATAAAGTGACGTTTAAAGGCTTAACTAGGTTCATTAACCTGCATTTCGTTGCCCTGCATTTCGTTGCCTTGTACTTGTACATGTGTGATGACAATAAATTGAATCTAATCTAATCTAATTAGGTTAACTAGGCAGGTTAGGGTAATTAGGCAAGTTATTGTATAACGATGGTTTGTTCTGTAGACAATCGGAAAAAAAATCAGCTTAAAGGGGCTAATAATTTTTTTCTTTAAAATGGTGTTTAAAAAATTGAAAGTTGCTTTTATTCTAGCCAAAATAAAACAAATAAGACTTTCTCCAGAAGAAAAAATATTTTCAGACATACTGTGAAAATTTCCTTACTCTGTTTTACATCATTTGGGAAATAATTTAAAAAGTAAAAAAAAAAAAAAAAAAAAGATTTTTCAGGTTTTTATTTTTAATAAATTTGCAACAATTTCAAAAACTCTCTTTTCACATTGTCATTATGGGATATTGTGTGTAGAATTTTGAAAAAATAAATGAATTTAATCCATTTTGGAATAAGGCTGTAACATAAAAATGTGTAAAAAGTGAAGCGCTATGAATACTTTCTGAATGCAGTGTAGATAAATAAATTGGTAATAAGATGGAGTGGATGTGCTTTAAATAATCACAATACAAAAATACAATAAAGAACAATTTAATTGGTAAAGTACTTTAATTTAATAAACATTAATAAATGGTTTAAAGTATTTTTCATTGTTAGTTCACATTAGTTTCAACATCTAATATTGTATTATTACAATTAAAAAATTGTATCTGTCAGTATTTTTCATTGAACTAACAAAGGACAAGGTTGGTAAAAAGCTGTAACAATTCTCTTGCTCATTTTCTTTCTTGTTAGTATATTGATTTCTGAATAACAGTAGCTTACTGTAACTTGTTACTGTTAACAAATCGATTCTCTGCAGTAGTCAAAAGCAAAGAAGTTAAGTTTTCATTTGAAGCACATGCTGTTCATTTATTTTCAGCTAAACAAATAAACCAATAAAGCAAACAATTCATGAACGTAGTAACAGAAATATGAAGACAAAGGTAAAAAGGTAGCTTTCTCGATGTGCATCACATTCGTTTGCTCATTCAGTGCTTTCCCAGAAATCTCCTCATTGACCTCATAAAGAAACAGAAAAAGATGATTGATACACACATTTACACAACATCAGTGATGAGAAACCTATGTTGCTCAAAGCATGAATGAATGCTTTTTTAGCTCATCATAGAACTACAAAATATATAAATAAAACATAGTTCAGAGCAAACAAACCAGCAATACAGAACTGTATCATTGAATCACTGGAAATCACTGAATTTGTCTGAAACTTTTATGTGAATCTTGGTGCAGGTGTTTTGCTATAACCTATGACTATTAAGCCGCGGTTGCACTGCACATTTCGCCCTATAGACTTCCAGTCATACGCATGCGAATGCAGCTGACGTGTTTCACTGTGTTCAAATGTTCAAACTTGGTGAACTCTGACCTGTGCAATTGCATCTCGTAAGATCAAAACGTGAGCTCTCTGTACAGAAATGTAAAATATGGAGCAATCACAGGCTTCTTCAATCTATAATCACATTATTATATCCCGCCCCCTTTCAGTGCCGTACGACAGAATTTCGCCAGCACAAATTCTGGTGTGACCGCAGCTTAAGTCATATACTAAACACCTACACGACTCTTCCCTTTCTGTTAAACTATAAATTAGCCATGCACTGTTAATATAGAACTAAGGTTTTGAGTTGACAATACTCAGGAATGTGCAGTGGCTGCATATAAACACCATATTATGAGCTGAATTTCCTTATCAAAGACTTATCTTTACGTCAATAAGGTTGTTACTTATATTTGCATGATCAAAAAAAAAAAAAAAGAATCTGAAAAGGGCACAAAAAGCTCTACATTAACTGTGTTTACAAACAAACGTCTGTTGAAAGGACAGTCAAGCATTCAACTACATTCATCACTTTATATACAGTCAAGCCTGACATTATTCATACCCCTGGCAAATTCTGACAGCCACTTTTTGTTCAAAGGTAAATAAAAGCCTAGTGGTTAGCGTGCTGACACATGGTGCAGTAGCACTTCAGGGCATCACGAGTTCGAATCCCGGCTCGAGGACATTTCCCAACTCAACCCTAGAGTGAGAGAGTCATTTCCGGTCAAAAAAATAAATAAAATTTCTGGTTGAATAAAAGTAACTTTAGGTCAGAATTTGCCAGGGGTATAAATAATTTTGGGATTGACTTTACACTACCTGACAAAAGTCTCAGTTGTAAGAGCAAAAAATAATAACCTGACTTCTAGTTTATCATTTGGAAAAGTGGCAGAAGGTAGATTTTTCTGATGAATCATCTGTTGATCTGCATCCCAATCATCACAAATACTGCAGAAGACCTATTGGAACCCGCATGGACCCAAGATTCTCGTATATATCAGTCAAGTTTGGTAAAGCAAAAAAATCATGGTTTGGGGTTACATTTAGTATGGGGGCGTGTGAGAGATCAGCAGAGTGGATGGCGACAGGAATCAAGACATTTGTGCTGCCCATAACATTACAAACCACAGGAGAGGGCAAATTCTTCAGCAGGATAGCGCTCCTTCTCATACTTCAGCCTCCACATCAAAGTTCCTGAAAGCAAAGAAGGTCAAGGTGCTCAAGGACTGGCCAGCCCAGTCACCAGATATGAACATTATTGAGCATGTCTGGGGTAAGATGGAGGAGACATTGAAGATAAATTCAAAGATTCTTGATGAACTCTGGGAGTCCTGCAAGAACGCTCTCTTTGCCATTCCAGATGACTTTATTAATCAGTTATTTGAGTCATTGCAGAGATGTATGGATGCAGTCCTCCAAGCTCATGGGAGTCATACACAATATTAATTCTGTTTCCACTGCAGCATGACTTTATATTCTATACTGGACATTATTTCTGTTAAGTGACAAGACTTTTATCTAAGCAGTCAGACCTTACTGTCCTAATTAAATCATTAAAAATCAAGGCATGATCATATTTTATTTTGGTAAAATAAGCATAATCTAGAGGCCTTTGCCTTTCATATAAACCACTTTTAATACCAAATGATCAACTAGAAGTCAAGTTATTGTTGTTCCTAAAACTTGGAAAAGCGACAAGTCTTTTGTCAGGTAGTGTATATAAAAGAATGAATGTAGTCATTTTTATTTTTAAGTATTTCATCTTAATTTTAGTTTTTTTTTTTTGATGATAGATATTTTAGTGCTTTAGTATATTAGATATTTTAGTATAATTTCTTGCTCAGCATAAATAAAAGTGTTCTATCTCTTCTTATTTACTTTAGTACCACTAAAAGTTTTTTATTTCCAGTAATGGTTTTAGCTTCATAACTTTAACTTTAAATATAGTAATCATTAATTACTATCATGACCCCGTTTAAACATTGTCATTATTATTAAACAGTCAAATCAACAAAAGCAAAAAAAAACCTATATATGTAATGATTTTAATTTGATTTAGCACTCCAGTTGTCTGTCTCTACACAGGCTATATATGCCACAACAGAGTTACTGTCTGGTAGTGTGTGTTAATGAATGTTCAGGCATGAGTGTTTTCTGTGATCTGCTGAATGCGCTCTGCCAGTTCCAGACAGTGTAAGATCCTGTTTCTCTCCGCCTGGAGCTCTGCAGCTGAAACTTCCCCCAGCAGTTTCCGGCTGAACAGCAGCAGATCCTGCATGAAGAGTCCTACCGGCTCACGCTGACCTGCTGGAAGCTCTGTGATCGTCACGTCCTGGAAGCGAAACTCCACATGTTTGGCTCTGCCCAGACCCGGACCCCGTTCTTCAATCCACGTCAGAGGCCTGCGGCAGAAGCAGCTTTGAGCAACTTATGGTTTTTTAGTTACAGATTATCATTAAAAGGTAAAACATAAAAACGTTGTATAGATGTTTACTGATATCTACATAGTATGTGGCTAATAGGGATGCACCGATCCCGATACTTGGATCGGATATCGGTTTGATACCACATATTTTTGCTGGATCAGGTATCAGTCAGCTGGTACAGATCCAAATCCGATCTTGCGCATGCGCTATACTGTGTAACGTATAAGCCAACAAAAGCCACGAAGGTAGCCTATCATAAGGCACTAAAAAGTTGTCATGTAGGCCTACTATATACTATGTTCTGACACCATTCTACAGTTTAATGTGAAGCACAGATGAATATTCACGTGGTTAAATTCATGTTTATTCAACGCTTCCCGTCGATGCGCCTGTCAATCATTCTCCATTCATTCACAATTCAAACTGCGTGTCGCGTTCATGACAACACGAAAAACTCTCTCCAACACTATTATTCCTGTTAATATAAATAATCCATAAAGGAAATGCATTTAGTTTTGCATTAAATGGGTTCATTTTGACCTGCAACAAAGAGTTCATTGCTGTTTCTAAATCATGTTGCGTGTCTGTTATATAGATCTGCAGATCGCATTCGCAACACTGGAGTAGAGAGAGTTATTACCTGCTCTTCACACACAAAGTAGGCCTACCAGACATTTTAACTTAAAAAAAGGCTCAATAAATTTTATGGTCGGAATTATTTTTATTATTTTTTTGTCTAGCATTTTTTTCCCTGGAACTGTCATGCCCTAAACTAGATGCATCGGTTCAACCCCAGCACAACTAAAGCTATAATAACCAAGAAGTAGGTAGCACATTATTATTGATGTAACAAGCTAATGTATTTGTTTTATTTATTTATTTGAAAGGATTTATATATTTATCTCAAATTGTACTATTATCAAATTATAGCAATAGTGTATAAAGCTAGATTTATCCTGGACAATAAATCAATGTATATATTATATAACACACTTATGTTGCCATATATGAGTTATTGTGTTTAAATATGGGGGAATACATATAAATCTAATTTACGATCCATATGTACAATTCAGAAAAAAGCAATTAGACTGATAGAAAATGTGGGGTATTTGGAGCATACAAATCCTTTATTTTTTAAATTAAAGATACTTAAGTTTAATGATTTGGTTAAATTTGAAACAGCACAATTTATGTTTAAAGCTAGGAATAAACTACTTCCAAAATGCATACAAACGTTTTTCGAAGAACGACGAGGGGGATATAATCTGAGAGAAGAACTCAATTTTAGGAGGTTGAAAACAAGAGCAACTTTAAAAAGTTTGTGTATGTCTGTCTGTGGTGTAAAACTATGGAACAGTCTAGATCTGACTCTTAAACAATGTCAGGATAATAATCAATTTAAAAAGTTGTATAAATATATATTATTAAAGGAGTATAACGATGAAGGTGATTGAAAAGGTATAAAAAGAGAAAGGTATGATGAAATTTCATTAATGGCTATTTGCAGTACTAGGTTTTTTTTTGTTTTGTTTTTTTCTCTGGGTTTATGTTACAAGGTATACGGGTACAAAATGGAACCAAACATATAGTTTGTCAGATATGCCAAAAGGATAGAATGTGTTCATGTGAAAGGAAGAGATAAGTAAAGGAAGAAATAAGTTTAAGTAATAGACGAATGATGTATGTGGTAATGGGGTGGGAAAATAATAAGCGTGTGCTTCATCCCACTCCATTTTCCACCATGTTGAAATGTATTCTTTTGTTAATGATATTTTATGTATGATACTTTGTTCGAAAATAAATAAATCAAATCAAATCATTATTTTTGTTTTATTGTTAATATTTTATTTAATTATTATAATTTTTTTTCTATTACTCCTTCTGTTATACGTTTTACAAGAAAAGTGGTTATGTTTAATGTATGGGTGGGATGGGCGGGGGGTGTCGGGGTTAAATGTTTACAAAAGTGTTCAAAAAGAAAAAAGCAAAAATTGGACATTTGTAAAAAAAAAAAAGGCTCAATAATACATTGGACAGATCCTCAACGCACTTATTTCTTCCATTTGTGCTGCTAAGAAAGTTTAGAAAGTGTCCGCAGATACAGGAGAGCTGCGCGCTGCATCTCAGTGATGCATCAAGCGATTCATTCACGCACCGGCTGCGCAGACGCGATGTGCGCCGCTCCGTAAGATTATTCACAATGAGTTTCTGTTCTCTCATCCTTCCGACTGAGTTTATTTTTCCGAGGGGAATACTTTCAGTGCTGCGAATAGTTTGTAAAGCCTGGCTCATTGTGGACAAAGTAGTTGATTCAATTAATAAAAGTGAAACTGACGGGCCCGATATGGATTGTCATTAACAGAAAAGGGAATGTTTATTAAGTAAAACTGGCTTCAGACAGTTTAGTCTGCGTCTAACCTGCAGGAAAATATATCAGGCTTTGCTAAAAGGCTGGTTATTTTACCAACAATTAGTGTCAGTAGTGGTGGCCTATTGCAGATTTGAAAAAAAAACCTTAATATTCAAAAAAAGAAAACAAGCTGGACCACAACATATCAATGCCATAATGAATGCTCAAATAAGGCAGCCTAGTTTGCAGCAAGAATCATGTTTTTAGCTAGATTGTGCCGCCTGTCATATACCGCAGGCCTATACTGTAGGTCTGTTATTTTTACTACTAAAGAAGAAATATTATTCAAGTTTAGCACCAGAACTATAGAAACTGTTATGCTTAGAAAAACAAAAACAAAATAATCAACACCGTATCGCGACTGGATCTATATCGGTCAATACTCAGAATTTTGGTATCTGGATTGGATCGGTTCCAAACAAAATAGTATCGGTGCATCCCTAGTGGCTAAGGTCAAATTTTACAAAAACAGTTTAAAGTACAAAGGAAATAAAAACTAGCAATATTTAGTTAGCTCACATTGCTAGTTTTGGGGTGAACAATTCATATGTGCATGTCATTAAGAAATAAAAAATAGTTTGCCCTTATAATCTTTAATTGAAATCTGAAAATGCACTTCCTGTTTGTTTTAAGTTCTGAGATTCTCTCTGAGGTATTGGGCGAGGCTAACACACTTCACTCAATTGTCAAATTTGACAAAAAACAGAAAATGTGAGTCTGTTAGGTTGTAATAACTCCCCAAACCCCTTTCCCGATCTTTCTGAACGAAATGCCTACTTTGCTACATCCAATCAGCACACAGTAGAAAAAACAAGCCACGCCCACTTTTTTCTCAATTAATATTTCATTTCTCTAGGAACTGCATCACAATATGAAAAAATAAACAGTTGAAGCTTCTTGTTCATGTGGACTTTTGCAACCTATGTAAATCTAAAGTGAAAAGCTCAGTTTTGACCATATTTGGAAGGTTATGGAATATTAATGATCTCTGATCTGGCAGGAATTAATATCAACCTCTGCACAAACAGCAGAGTTTTGAAGTTTATTAGCCTCCTTTCACTTCAGAAAAATGACAGTAAGAGTTGAGTGATATGACATGATGCACAAATGTGTGTTAAATGCTCATATTCAGCAATTTATCATGTGTTTGTTGCCTCTTCACAAAAGTACACAACAAATTTCACAATACACACCTTAAACTAAAGATACATTTAAACTACAGTTGAGGTCAGAATTATTAGCCCTCTTGTATATGTTTTCCCCAATTTTTGTTTAACGGTGAGAAGGTTCTTTCAACACATTTCTAAACGTAATATTCAACTTTTGCATCACTGTAATAAATTCAATTTAAAGCATAATCAAATAGAAAATGGCTATTTTAAATAGAAAGCATTAGCATTTAAAAAAATAACAATACTTCACAATATTGCAGTACAGTAGACTCACTTGTGCTGTTGAGTCAGTAAGTGTGCCGTCATCTTCATGTACTTGTTCTCTTTCTCTTCCACCAGATCTACTGAAGTAACTGTGAGCTCTCCAAACAGATCCACCAACCATGTCAGTCTGGCGATACCACTGAAAGACGGGAAGCCAAAGTTTGCCTTTAGAGGACCACCTGACAGAGAAAAACAACATTACTTAAAGCCAGAATGAAGATAGTTGAAGTCAAAATAATTAGCCCTCCTGTGAGTTTTTTTCCAAATATTTCCTTAATGAGGTTTAACAGAGCAAGAAATTTTTCACAGTATTTCCTAAATATTTTTTCTTCTGGTGAAAGTTTTTTTTGTGTTATTTTGGCTAGAATAAAAGCAGTTTTTGATTTTTTTTAAGGTCAAAATTGATAGCCCCCAAAGGCGATATTTGTTTTGATTGTCAACAGAACAAACCATCATTACACAATGACTTCACTAATTAACCTAATTAGTTTACGCTTTAAATGTCACTTTAAGCTGAATACTAGCGTCCTGAAAAATATTTAGTCAAATATTATTTACTGTCATCATAGCAAAGATAAAATAAATCAGTAATTAGAAATGAGTTATTAAAACTATTATGATTAGAAATGTGAAATTGGAGATAAAAATATACAGGAAGGCTAATAATTCTGACTTCAACTGTAGCAGCTTCTTCAATATTGTAACAAATATCTTAGTGAAAATGCTTCTAGTGTAATTCAATGCAATTTTTCTTTATTTTTATATATATATATATATATATATATATATTTTTTACAATGTAGTTTGTCTCAAAGCAGCTTAACATATATGAAGAAAAGAGTAATAAGAGTCATAATATTTTATATGATTTTATTAATTCAGGCAGGGGTGAGAGTGGTGTAGAATGTTGGTGCAGTTCTAGATCAATTAAAGGTGCAGTATGCAAGTTTGACACACAGCGGTTGAACTAGGTATTGCATTCCTGGATCAAAACAAAAGCAAGCGCAGGTTGCCAGATTGACGACCAACAGGAGCGAGTCTGACGATTGAGCCTAAAGCCTGATTTAAGTCATCTTTTTGTCCTAACCAACACCTGAAAATTTTAGAAATGGCTTCTATTTCTTGCATACAATCTTTACAAAAAAAAATTAAAATAAAAGCAAGAAGATGATGAACTCTGCATCATTATACTGTCATTACCAGTGAAGTGCAGCTTTCCTTCCTCCAGTGTTTTTCCAGATATGTCTTTTTTCAGCTGTTTGAAGTCAGGAGTGAAGAGCTCGATGTGTTCCTCGTGAAGCACCAGACCTGAGGATTCAATACAGAAGATAAAACATTCAGTTCACCATATTTTTTTAGCCACTTCATAATATGAATATAAATAATACACGAGGCGACACAGTGGCGCAGAAGGTAGCGCTGTCGCCTCACAGCAAGAAGGTCGCTGATTCGAGCCTCGGCTGGGTCAGTTGGCGTTTCTGTGTGGAGTTTGCATGTTCTCCCTGCGTTCGCGTGGGTGCTCAGGTTTCCCCCACAGTCAAAACACATGCGGTTCAGGTGAATTGGGTAGGCTAAATTGTCCGTAGTGTACGAGTGTGAATGAGTGTGTGTGTGTGTGTTTCCCGGAGATGGGTTGCAGCTGGAAGGGCATCCGCTGTGTAAAAACATGCTGGAGAAGTTGGCGGTTCATTCCGCTGTGGCAACCCCAGAATAATAAAGGGGCTAAGCCGAAAATAAAATAAATGAATAATAGCACTATTGCCTCACAGCAAGAAGGTTGCTGGTTCAATTCTCAGCTGGGACAGTTGGCATTTCTGTATGGAGTTTGCATGTTCTCCCCGTGTTGGCGTGGGTTTCTTCCGGGTGCTCTGGTTGCCTCAGTCCAAAGACATGCGCTATTGGCTGTAGTGTATGTGTGTAAATAAGTATGTATGGATGTTTTCCAGTACTGGGTTGCAGATGGAAGGGCATTTGCTGTGTAAAACATATGCTGGATAAGTTGCCGGTTCATTCCGCTGTGCCGACCCATGATGAACAAAGGGACTTAGCCGAGGGAAAGGAATGAATTTCACTAGTTTCACTATGATTTGAAAGCTTAATGTTGATCTTTGTCTCACCCTTCTGTTGAGCCAGATTCCACAGATCCACAGCAGTGGTGTGGCTGAGGGTCATGGGATACTCCACACACACATGCTTTCCTGCCTCCAGAAACTGCCTGAGAGAGAGAGAGAGAGAGAGACACGTTCAAACAACCATGTGAGCGATGATTATGGATATTTTGTGTGTGTGTGTGTGTGTGTGTGTGTGTGTGTGTGTCACCTGATGTTCTCTTCATGGCTGGTGTTTTCTGTGCATATAAATGCCACATGGATGTCGTCTCTGCTCAGCGCTTCAGTCATACTGATCTGCTTCACACCCTGCTGGTCTTCAAGACTCCTCCTTCAGATACAAATAAATGTTCAACACCAGAAAGGCTTGAAAAATATATTTTATCTCTTAAAGAAACAAAAACAAACAGAAACAAAACAAGATGTCCTTAGGAGGAAAAATAGAAAATGAATCTCTTTTTGAAATCAGATATAAATTCTTAGCATTTAGTGGAACTCTGCTCTCATCAATAATTGTAAGTACTTTTATAATATTAATATAAAATAATACATGTATAATTTTCCCAATATTTTGCTTTAAATTAAATGTATTATCTTTCTATTTCTAAAGATATTCAGTGACAAAGATATTATTTTAATAAATATATCCGTTTAATAAATCTGATTTGTTCAAATGCACAAAATATATCACCCATATTCACTGAGAAATGGTTAAAAATATTCTTTTTTCAAAATGGGGTGTCCTCATTTATACTGAGCACTGTGTGTGTGTGTGTGTGTGTGTATATACACATATATATATACACTCAATTCCAAAATTATACATACCCTTATAATATTTTTAATGTTTTTATATTTTTATATTTTATATTAATAATGTATTTTTTGACTGAAAATGACACAGGCTTCTCCAAAGTGTAATGTAATGTATTTTTTATTTGATGGCATGTCAGCAACCAAGGCTATTTTCATGGCAAGAACATTTCATTAATTTTCTTTTCAGGTTAGTCCCTTTATTAATCTAGGGTCGCCACAGCGGAATGAACCGCCAGCTTATCCAGCATTTGTTTTATGCAGCGGATGCCCTTCAAGCTGCAACCCATCACTAATAACACTCACACACTCTCATTCACACACATACACTACGGACAATTTAGCTTTCCCAATTCACCTGTACCTCGTCTTTGGACTGGTACACAGAGCACCCGGAGGAAACCCACGCCAACACAGGAATAACATGTAAACTCCACACAAATATGCCAACTGACCCAGCCCAGGCTCGAACCAGCGACCTTCTTGCTGTGAGGCGACAGCACTACCTACTGCGCCACAGAACATTTCAATAATAAATATATACTTAAAAACTAAAAATAAATATTTTTAGCATTAATACATGATAAAAATTCGACATTTTTTCCTGGTGTCACTGTGTTAAACATGTCTATAAGAGAGTTTGTTTCAAAGCAGGACAGTCCAGTAGAATGTGTTTTACTGTGAGAGGAATTGGGCAGTACAAACATTGAGTAGGGTTTTCACCTTCGAGCAAAAAAACCATAAGTCATTCTTGTATGTCCAATATGACATCTAGTAAAAATCACTTGATTAAATCTAGTCTTAAAATATCTCGGTTGTATTTCATAAAATTTATGATGTACATTGTAGAAAATATATTTCTAAGCTTTTATTTACATTTTAATGAAAAACATTAAGTCAAAATTTACCTGGGGTACGAGTAATTTTGGCCTTGACTGTGCGTGTATATGTATATAGTTGAAGTTAGAATTATTTCTGTTTAATAATATTTTAATATATATTTTTCAGGATACTAGTATTCAGCTTAAAGTGACATTTAAAGGCTTAACTAGGGTAATTAGGCAGGTTGGAATAATTAGGCAAATCATTGTATAATGATGGTTTGTTCTGTAGACCAGTGTTTCCAACCCTGTTCCTGAAGGCACACCAACAGTCCACATTTTCAACCTCTCCCTAATCAAACACACCTGAATCAACTGATCATAACATCAGAAGAGACTCCAACACCTGAAGTTAATGGGTCAGAAAAGGGAGACATCCAAAATATGTACTGTTGGTGTGCCTCCAGGAACAGGGTTGGGAAACACTGCTGTAGACAATAGAGATGCGCGGAATGGCACACCTGAAATGGCACCCGAATCCGCGGCTTAATACTAATCATTCACCCGCCCGCACAGATAGTTTTATCTGATATATGTATCC
>NC_079436.1:49951088-50038588 GCF_903798145.1 Danio aesculapii
ATAGATATGTTAATATCAACGTGCGAAAAGCGACTATCAACGCGCTTTCTGCACGCATCTGTGTGGCCTGTTGTATCTGACTGCGGCCAAGCCAGCCGCGGTTCGGAAAAACACAGTCAAGCCAGCCGCGATTTATATTTCGGTGCGCGCGTATTATTATGATTACGGTAATGTCAGCAGCCACACTGAGAGCGCCCTACAGAGCACTCATTTCGCCCAGAAAAGAAATATTATAACGAAATATCAGTTTCTCCCTCTTTCATGCCACGTATGCTTTATTAAACAGTTTATTAACTCTTTATACGACATACAAAAGTCTGTCTGGGTTGCTACAGCAAATTACTTCATCTAGGCAGAACAAAGCAATCTCTGAAAATAGTAATGTTTGTCTTAGGGATAAGGTCCAGGATGAAAATAAAATGACCAAAGCTCTTCCCACCATCTCCACTGATGCTGACCCTCTGGATTGGTGGAAAGAGCATGGTGAAGAAATGCCTCTTCTGGCAAATGTGGCCAGAAAGTGTCTTTGTATCCCTGCCACAAGTGTGCCTTCAGAGAGGATGTTCAGTACAAGTGGACACATTCTCTCACCTCAGCGGTCAAGATTAAGTCCTGAAAATCTCAACATGCTTACATTTCTTCATCACAACCTAGACTGAAAAAAAAACAACGCTTTAAATACATGTTTACAGCCATAAACTTGGTATTGCACTTTTGGTCTCCCATTTATCCTGCTTATAAGGAAGGACAGTTTAAGTTTATTTTTGTCTAATCTTAAAAGACCTTGCTTGTTTATTCCTTCTAATTTAATTTATTAAAATGGGAGATTTTTCAGTTTATTTTTATAAAAGACTTCTATAGTTCTATTAAAATGGTTCTTTCAAATGTTTGTTGAAATAAAACCTTTGTTCAGTCAGAAAACGTGTTCTTATTCTTTTCAGGGTCTTTGCTATGAGAATTACTATTTAATACCGTATACCGCGAAACCGTCAAACCGTGGTATTGTTTTAGACGATTATCATACCGTAAAAAATTCATACCGTTACAACCCTAATACACACAGTACAAATAAAATAAAGCTCTCATCATTTACAGCACTTCTTTCAAACCTCTGAGTTTGTTCCGACAAACACAAAAGAAGATATTTGGAAGAATGTTGCAATCCGGTAACCATTAACTTTCATAGTGTTTGTTTTTCCTAGTATGGATGTCACTGATTAGCAGTTTCCAACATTCCTCAAAATATCTTCTTTTGTGTTCAACAGAAAAATAAACTTACAAAGATTTGGAAATGTTCGTTTTTGGGATGAACTATCATTTTAGCGGAAAACAAAACATGTTTAAGCTAAAAAAGGGAGACATTTTATAAGCTGTTTTTAAATCATTGTTGTTCTTTGTTACTTTAATATCTTATCCTTGTTTTTTATGTTTCTTGTATTCTTGTTTATGTAAAGCACTTTGAGTTACCGATGTGCATGAAAGTGGGCTATATAAATAAACTTGCCTTGCCTTAATCTGATAATCTAAAAAGAAAATGTTTGCCTGAAGCCATTCACTGTTATTTTGCAATATTTGTGCAGCCTGAATAAAAAAAAATATAATTAATAAATACATTTCTTTAAATATTCATTCATTTTCCTTTGGCTTAGTCCCTTTGTTTATCAGGGGTCATTACAGCAGAATGAACCGCCAACTATGCCAGCATATGTTTTACACAGCAGATACCCTTCCAGCTGCAACCCAGCAGTGGGAAACATCCATACACACTCATACACTACAGCCGATTTAGTTTATTCAACGCCAACACGGGGAGAACATGCAAACTCATGCAACTGGCCCAGCCGGGACTCAAACTACCGACATTCTCGCTGTGAGGTAACAGTGCTCACCACTGAGCCATCGTGTCACCACAAATTAATATAAATATATTCTAGAAATATTTATTTATAGATTTTTAAAAAATAATAATATTTTTATTATGCATTTACCGATTTGTTTAAATATTTCAACATTTATTTCATAAATTAATTTTGAGTAATTTGGCCCTCCGAGTGTGTTTGAGTGTGTGTTTGAGTGTGTGTGTGTGTGCGTGTGTGTGTGTGTGTGTGTGTGTGTGTGTGTGTGTGTGTGTGTGTTTAAATAGATCGATTTTTACACCTGCATCCTGCTAAAAACATGACAAACTACTCAAAATACATAAATATAATATAAATACACAAATATTTTAATGTTTTGTGACTAGCAGCACATAATTTAAAGTAATTTGCTCTCCGTGTTTATTTATTTATTTATTATTTTGAAAGGCATTCTGTTAGAACATGACAAACTTCTCAAAATACATAAATATTTAATGGATAAAGAAATATTTTTAATGATTTATTAGCTTGTTTTGTAACTAGCAGGACATAGAACAATAGGATCTTGGTTATTAAAATACTGCAATACTCCCAATGCATGACTGTTTTCATTCATTTTCCTTCGGCTTAGTCCCTTTATTCATCAGGAGTCGCCACAGCGGAATGAACCACCAACTTATCCAGCACGTTTTATGCAGCGGATGCCCTTCCAGCTGCAACCCATCTCTGGGAAACATCCATACACATTCATACACTACGGAAAATTAAGCCTACCCAATTCACTTGTACCACATGTCTTTAGACTGTGGGGGAAACCGGAGCACCCGGAGGAAACCCACGCGAACGCAGGGAGAACATGCAAACTCCACACAGAAACGCCAACTGACCCAGCCGAGGCTTGAACCAGCGACCTTCTTGCTGTGAGGCGACATCACAACCTACTGCGCCACTGTGTCGTAGCCTTACGGCCAATTTAGCTTATTCAATTCACCAAACAGTTATAGCGCATGTGTTTGGACTGTGGGGGAAACCGCAGCACTCGGAGGAAACCCACGCCAACACGGGGAGAACATGCAAACTCCACACAGAAATATTTGTTTATACATTATGTACTCGAACCAGCCACCTTTTTGCTGTGAGGCGACAGTGCTAACCACTGAGCCACCGTGTTGCCCCTGCATGACTGTTTTTCATGGAAATAAATGACCGTGTTCGTGAAATCACCAAAGACGACACACTGAAGAAGAACCGCATCTGCATCGCGCTCAGCGCTTATTAAAGCACGCGCAAGTTACACAACCAATAACGCTAACTCTTCTGCATGCAAAACTATAATACTGTGCTCACCTGTGAATGTCCCCTCAAAGCCTTTGATGTGGTTATCTTACGCAACTTCAGCGAAATGAGAGCGATAATGAATGACATTCATCAACTGTGACTCAGGAAACTACTTTCATAACTCTTTTTTTTTCGTAACCGCGCGTGCGTCTGACGTCACACGTCGCACGTGTTTCTGTTGTCAAAAATACAGATACTAAATAAACATGCAATCTTGCTAAATTAATAGTTGGTAACATTACAGAAGACCGTATTGTATCCTTTACATGATGATAAATCGCTTGGAGATTTTATACGTGTGTATTTTTTTTAAAGATTTGTTTCATTGATGTTTGAATAAAGTTTTTCAGAGAGGAAGATGGCCGCGTCCGTAACGCACCGCTCTTAGCGTGTTTATAAAACATAATAATTCATGCGCTGGTAAGTAATTTTATCATTGTGAAAAGCCAATAAAGCATGCATTAATCAGTTGAATTTCAGGGACATTCAGACAAAATACAAACAATGTTTAAGACCATCGTATATCTGCTAAAGACCTTTCACAAACCAAAATTTACCATAGTATTACATGAATAATTGAGGTAAAGTTGGTTTTATATTCACACATTCAGACTTTCTCCTTATTAAAAAGGTATTCTTTGCTAAATTCTAAATAGTGAAATCATATAAGCAGCCACCGACTACCAAAGTACAAGTTCACAGTTAAATAAATGGTGCTAATGTTGTTTTGAAGTCATATTCACATCTGATTTCATACCGAATATTCAAAGTATCATGGTAAACACTTTAGGAAGCGTGTCACAAGTTGTCATTGAACGAATGTGCGAATATAAAACCAACTTTACCTCAATACATGACTTAACTTTAGCTATAGGGCTCAGATTTGTTTAATAATAAAATTACGCCAAAGACGACAATAGATACAAAAATTAAACTATTAACGTGTTAATAATGTTATGTCGGCTATCATATTATCTATTCCTGACGAAATTAGCCTCACTAGTAACAATAAAATACCTGGCTATTATATTTAAACCTTGCAAACATACATTGGAAATGCATTTGATGGAATATCCATAGCTTCACCGTAGTATTTCTGGTAAAGCTGGTAATATACTGTATGTATATATATATATATATATATATATATATATATATATATATATATATATATATATATATATATATAATAAGTTCACCACAAACCCATGGTTACTACTGTTTTACCATAATAAGACCATGGCTTATTTGTTTCAGAGACATTATTATTATCTTTTAAACACATTTCACAGTGTCCTATGACGGTAGTCTTTCAAGGTCATTGTGGTATATACACACATCCACAAATCTGAATATCTAAGAAATAAACAAATATTATTAAACGGATGAAGAAAATAATTTTAGTGATGTTGTTTTGGTTTTACCATCTGACTATTGTTGTTTGTTTGAAAACAGTAACACTAAACAGCAAAATGGAGTCGAATGCAACAATTTATTGAAGTTAATTTGTATATTATTTCTGAATATTTATCAGTGTACCTGCGGGGTCTTAAAATGTCTTAAAATTCTAAAGCTAAATTTCAGGCCTTAAAAAGTCCTAAATCTACTGAAATATGGTGTTGTAGGTCCTAAATCTTTTATAAACAGGTCTTAATTTTCCTTTGTTCATGTATAGCTACCCAATCTGGCCATTAACACCCGTACAATCACCAACAATCCATCTCACTAAAACTTTAAACTTTTTATTTAAATATAGCATTTAATTACTTTCTTTTCAGTAACATTTACTTAAAAGATATTTTCTGCTGAAGATACTGACCTGATCTATATTTATTATTATTAAAATATTATCATTGTTGTAGACTGAAGTAATTGACAGCTATGCTTTGTTCTATACTTGATAAGGGTTATGGGGTTTGTGAATGGATATATTTGGAAATTATTAAAGAAAAATTCTAACAAAATGTTTGTTATTGTATTATTAAATGTATTAAATTTTAATCATTTTTCTGATAGGGAAAGTGAAAATCTTTTCCAACTGGAATATTCCAAAAAAGTCCTGTATAAGTCTAAAATTTAATTAATAATGGTACATAATTTAACTTGTGGACATTATTTATGGACATTTCTGGATATACTCTGTATTTATGATTTATAGTTATGTGTTTCAGTAAACATACTTAAGTCTAGCAATGACATTCATTCGACATTTAAAATAAAAACATTTAGAGCATTTCCTTTTGCATAAAATAACAAAAGGATGCCATGTTTTGAGACATTTTTAGACAACAAAACATAAATGTTCATTCATTCATTTTCTTTTCGGCTTAGTCCCTTTATTAATCTGGGGTCGCCACATCGGAATGAACTTCCAACTTATCCAGCATATATTTTACGAAGTGGATGCCTGTCCACCTGCAACCCATCACTGGGAAACACCCATACACACTCATACACTACGGGCAATTTAGTTTATCCAAGCTCCTATAGCACGTCTTTGGACTTGGGGAAACTGGAGCACCTGGAGGAAACCCACGCCAACACAGGGAGAACATGCAAACTCCACACAGAAATGCCAACTGACCTAGCCGGGGCTCAAACCAGTGACCTTCTTGCTGTGAGGTGATTGTGCTACCCACTGTGCCACCGAAACATTAATGTTTTAACTTTAAATGAAGATATCAATGTTTGGTGGAATATCCCTGATTTTTATCATAAGAAGAAATGCTCTAAATGACAATATTTTATTAAAATATACCCATAGAAAATTTTGAAAAAAGTTATCAGATTTATTCTAAAAATAAAACACATTTTAACATTTGACGAAAACATACCAAACAAACCCAATACATGCAGAGAAATTGAAAATTTCCAAGTGGTCTCTTAATATAGTTTTATATAAACACTACCTGACAAAAAGCTTGTTGTCAATCCCAGTTGTAAAGCAACAAATAATAATTTGACTTCTAGTTGATCATTTGGAGAAGTGGCAGAAGGTAGATTTTTCTGATGAATCATCTGTTGAACTGCATCCCAATCATTACAAATACTGCAGAAGACCTATTGGAACCCGCATGGACCCAAGATTCTCACAGAAATGAGTCAAGTTTGGTGAAGGAAAAATCATGGTTTAGAGTTACATTCAGTATGGGGGTGTGCGAGAGATCTGCAGAGTGGATGGCAACATCAACAGCCTGAGGTATCAAGACATTTGTGCTGCCCATTACATTACAAACCACAGGAGAGGGCAAATTCTGAAGCAGGATAGCGCTCCTCATACTTCAGCCTCCACATCAAAACTCCTGAAAGGAAAGAAGGTCAAGGTGCTCCAGGATTGGCCAGCCCAGTCACGAGATATGAACATTATTGAGCATGTCTGGGCTAAGAAGGAGGAGGCATTGAAGAAGAATCCAAAGAATCTTGATGAAGTCTGGGAGTCCTGCAAGAACGCTTTCTTTGCCATTCCAGATGAGTTTATTAATAAGTTATTTGAGTCATCGCAAAAATGTATGAATGCAGTCCTTCAAGCTCATGAGAGTCATGCACAATATTCATTCTTTTATTAATTAAAAATCAAGGCATGATAATATTTTTGGGGTAAAATAAGCGTAATCTAGAGGCCATTGCCTTTCATATAAGCCACTTCTGATACCAAATGATCAACTTCAAGTCAAGTTAATATTTGTTGTTCCTTAAACTTGGATAGGCGACAAGACTTTTTCTCATGTAGTGTTTATTGCAGCTGAATATATTTATAAATTTTGGTTGATTTTTTTTGTCCTTATTATCATTGTTTTCCAGGGTTGTCCAGCAGCTAAAGTAAGGATGAGCCGCTCAACCAGCCTCCTGCAGCAGATGACCATCTTCATGACCGCAGTGACTGGCAGTGGCTGCGCTACCATGTACTACCTCATGCAGAGTCAGTCACGCTTCAATAAACCTTGAATGAACTTTGAATAAACCTGAAATGTGCTATATAAATAAACTTGGCTTAAACCGCTGTCTTGTTTCTTTCAGAAAACTTTGCTAAATCAGAGTACTACCGTCAGGCTCTTGAGCAGCTGAACAGTAACTCCACAGCCATGGCCAGTCTGGGAGCTCCTCCTCTGAAGATACACAACATCCATCTGTCTGACCGACACAACCGCATTGACCAAAGCAGCGCTCAGGTCAGCAGATCAAACTAAACTGAACTTAATAAACGAATCTAATCTAAACTGAGGGTGTCATGGTGGTGCAGTGGGTAGCATGATCGCCTCACAGCAAGAATGTCGCTGGTTCGAGTCTCGGCAGGATCAGTTGGCATTTCTGTGTGGAGTTTGCATGTTCTCCCTGTGTTTGGTGTTGGTTTTCATCCAGGTGCTACGGTTTCACCCACAGTCCAAAGACATGCGCTATAGATGAACTGGGTGAGCTAAATTGTCCGTAGTGTATGAGTGTGTATGGATGTTTCCCAGTGATGGGTTGTGGCTGGAAAGGCATCTGCTGCGTAAAACATGTGCTGGATAAGTTGGCGGTTCATTCCGCTGTGGCGACCCCTGATTAATAAAGGGACTAAGCCGAAAATAAAATGAATGAATGAATGTTTTATACATGACAGATTTTATAGATGTGAAATCCAAATTAGGGCTGCTGCATGATACTGGAAAAAATGCAATGTTGTTGCTGAGTACTGCGATACCGATATTTCTTACGATATAACATTTCCCCAGAAAATTTTTATTAGCTATGTTTTTATATCACTTATTTATTTAATGATATTAAAATAAACAGGTAAAAGATATTTTTGAGATGTAATTAATTCTGATTCAGACTAAAAACTGCTTCAAGGTGCAAACAGTTAGTGTTTAAAACACTACGAATGAGTGAAAACCTGCACAGATATTCTGACTCTGATTGGCTGTTGACATTTTCCATCATTAGTGTTTATTTTTAGCTCTGGGTTCACCTTTGGGCCGCTCCAGCCAATAGCAGAACAGCAACTACTGAGGATAAAGATAGTAAATCCCCATCTGATTGGTCAAATTAGAAATACAACCTACACATAAAATACATCTACTTTAATTATGTCTGCCATACGTATATTGCATATACCAGGGCTATTCAATTGGCGGCCTGTGGGCGTAAATAAATTCAATTGGCCATAGTGTATGAGTGTGGATGAGTGTGTATGGATGTTTCCCAGTACTGGGTTGCAGCTGAAAGGGCATTCACTGCGTAAAACATCTGCTGGAATGTGGTTCATTCCACTGTGGCAACCCCTTATAAATAAATAAAGTAATAAATACTTTAAATAAATTAAATACTTAAATAAATACTTTTAAATAAATAAATAAATAAAGCTGAACAAAAATGAATGACTGAATGAATGATAATTTTGCGATATATTGCACAGCCCTAATCCAAATATAAACTTTTATGTCATATACTGTATGTAATTTGCATATATTGCCATACATCAGATTTCTGTATTCAGTTTCCAATTGCTAAAGTTTTCAATTAAAGGGGGAATTATTTAACCTTTAGTGTCTTGCCGTAATCAAGATAACTCATTCATTCATTTTCCTTCGGATTAGTCCCTTTATTCATCAGGGGTCGTCACAGTGGAATGAACCGTCAACTTATCCAGTATATATTTTACACAGCAGATGACCTTCCAGCTGCAACCCAGTACTAGGAAAAATCAAGATAGCTTCCTCTTCAAAATCATCTCTGTTTGGTTTGTGAGTCTGTCACTTACATGCGATCCACCAATAGCAAAGCACAAGCATCCAATCAGTTCTCCATTGACGAAATCAAGTCCCATCCTAGATATGTTCTCGTTCAAGCTGTTTCACACAGATCTAGGGAAGAAAATCCATATTTAATATTGACTTTAATCACCATATAAATCCATTTCAGCTCAAGATTCCAGTCACCGGGTCCAAGACTGGAGGTTACCTTTACACAACATCCACCAGAGACTCTCTGACGAACAGGTAAAATCCTAAATCAGCTCTATAACGTTTTATATGTTAGATTATATAAAGATTCAGTCCTCTTTGTCAGTAGATGGCATCTGCAGCAGGTCGTCCTGAAGCTCAGAGAAGGAGACACTGTTGAGATTTTCAACAACACACAATCTGAAGAGTGACTTCAGAAACAACATGATACAGAGACAACAAATGCTAATGGACACTTCCTGGTATTTTTTTCTTTTTCTTTTTAGTTTTTATTGCAAATTGGGAAGAAATGTTAAGCCCTGTATAGAATAAAAACAATATTGACATTTTATTCAAACACACACCTAATAAATACAGACAAACTAAGTATTTTGAGTGGTCTCTTTTTTCCATAGCTGTATGTATGAAGACAAAATGTATAGGCCTCCTGTAAAAATGATTATTTTTGAAAGATTTTCCAAGTGATATTTATTTCAACACAATATAAATCAGCAGTTTTGATAACTGATTTCTAATAACTAATACTTTTTGATGACAGTACATACTATTTTACTTGTTATTTTGCAAGATGCTAGTATTCAGATTAAAGTGCAATGCATATATACTGTTGAAGTCAAATTTATTAGCCCTCCCGTGATATTCATTTTTAAATATTTCCCAAATGATGTTTAACAGAGCAAGGAGTTTTTCACTGCATTTCCTGTAATATTTTTTCTTCTAGAGAAAGTCTTATTTGTCAAGCAGAGTAGAATAGACCATTTCGAGGGATGTAAACAAAAACAATGGTCCCAATGTATTTCCTGTTTTACATTTTTAATTTCTATACCTTCCAAGAATACAAAATAGCCACATATTGATAATGTTCTGATGGCTGTTTAACATTAAGGTATGATTAAATTGCCTTTTTTTGTTACGGTATTAAATAGTTTGATAAGCAGGAAATGTTCATGGGCCAATGACATGACCACATTGAAATTGTCTATAACATTCATTCATTCATTTTCTTTTCGGCTAAGTCCCTTTATTAATCAGGGGTCGCCACAGTGGAATGAACCACCAACTTATCAAGCACATGTATTTGGCAGTGGATGCCCTTTCAGCCGCAACCCATCACTGAGAAACACCCATACACTCTCATACACTACTAGCTTACCCAATTCACCTATAGCGCATGTCTTTGGACTTGTGGAGGAAACTGGAGCACTCAGTGGAAACCCACGCCAACATGGGGAGGACATGCAAACTTCACACAGAAATGCCAACTGACCCAGCTGAGGCTCAAACCTGGGACCTTCTTGCTGTGAGGCGATTGTGCTACCCACTGTGCCACAGTGACACCCCTGGTCTAAATATGAGAGAAAAGAATAATATAATAATAATCTTTTTGATTTTCCAACTTAAAATGCTTTAAATTAAAACATGAAAAGTAGAACATTATATAGCAATACTAAAAAAACAATACTAATCTTGGACTGGAGACACAGTGGGGCAGTAGGTAGTGCTGTCGCCTCACAGCAAGAAGGTCGTTGGGTCGCTGGTTTGGACGCAGGTGGCGTTTCTGTGTGGAGTTTGCATGTTCTCCCTGCGTTCGCGTTGGTTTCCTCCGGGTTCTCCAGTTTCCCCCACAGTCCAAAGACATGCAGTACAGGTGAATTGGGTAGGCTAAATTGTCCACAGTGTATGTGTGAATGAGTGTGTGTGGATGTTTCCCAGAGATGGGTTGCGGCTGGAAGGGCATCCGCTGCGTAAAAAAAAACGTGCTGGATAAGTTGGCGGTTCATTCCGCTGTGGTGACCCCGGATTAATAAAGGGATTAAGCCAAAAAGAAAATGAATGAATGAAAAATCTTGGACCATGTGACTAGTGTGGTATCTTTGTAGTTACTAAACCCTACCAGCAGGTGTCAGTAAAACATCTCTCAATAACCCCAGAAAACTGCAATCCCTTGTTTGTCATTACTAAAATAAATACAATGAATTTGTTTTTGTGAGAAATGTTGAAGATGCGATAAAAATATTTAAAAACAAGTGCATTTTCAGAGGTCTTCATGGGAAAATAGATTTACAGACAGGTTTCCATGCAAAATCTCTCTCTACAGATAAATCTGCATGAAGATTTTGCCTGAAGCATGATTGATTTTTCAGGCCACATTCTGAAAGATTTCCCCAGATACCTCTGTCAGTCTAAGGCTTTTTCATTTAACAAATATAGACCATGCTCAGCTCATAACAACCATTAGCTATGAACGGGACTAAACAGACTCCATCCACAACAACACATTGACCCAGTTCACCGTCTCCAAAACTCCAAACTCCCACTGACTCCAAATGCGTAACATAGCAGAAAGATTGAGGAAAGAGAACCAAAGGAACACCAATTATAATATATGTGATAATATTAATGTAAATCATTTGTTTATAATTTTTAATAACACTTTAAATACTAGCTCCCGCTATTAACTACAGGCTCATTACCAAACCATTATTAAGATATTGACTGTTTAAAGTATGATCTTATTGTATATGCCTAATCCTACCCAATACTTAAACCCAACCTTTATAAGCAGCTAATTAGTTGTTCATTGAGCCAAAAGTCTTAGTTAATGATTAATAGTGAGAATTGTACCTTAAAATAAAGTGTGACAACAATTTTGTTTATACGTTTTGCATATTTTGCTCTACGTTTAATTAATTAATTTCACCATCTCTATGCATTATTTTCATTAGAATAATATAATGATAAGCATACTAGCTTAGGTCTACTATGTAAAGAGCAGTTGTGGGCAGGATACTCCTCACAAATAGGAACTGAGTTGGATCATTATAAAGGTTACCAGGGAAAGTAATTATTGTGTTACTTTTTAAAAAAAAAAAAAAGAGCATACGCAGATGAAAAATGCTTCAGTGACCTCAATTACAGTAAATGATATTCATCATGATTTGACATACACTCACCGGCCAGTTTATTAGGTACACCTGTCTAACTGCTCATTAACACAAATTTCTAATCAGCCAATCACATGGCTGCCACTCAACGCATTTAGGCATGTAAACATGGTCAAGATGTTCTGCTGCAGTTCAAACCGAGCTTGGTTGTTGGTGCCAGACAGGCTGGTCTGAGTATTTCGTAAAACTGCTGATCTACTGGGATTTTCACGCACAAACATCTCTAGGGTTTACAGAGAATAGTCCGAAAAAAAGAAAATATCCAGTGAGCGGCAGTTCTGTGGGCGCAAATGCCTTGTTGATGCCAGAGGTCAGAGGAGAATGGCCAGACTGGCTCCAGCTGATAGAAAAGCAACAGTAACTCAAATAACCACTCGTTACAACCAAGGCATGCAGAAGAGTATTTCTGAATGGACAACACGTCCAACCTTGAGGCAGATGGGCTACAGCAGCAGAAAACCACACCAGGTGCCACTCCTGTCAGCTAACAGGAAACTGAGGCTACAATTCACACAGGCTCACCAAAATTGTACAATAGAAGATTGAAAAACGTTGCTTGTTCTGATGAGTCTTGATTTCTGCTGCGACGTTCGGATGGTGGGGTCAGAATTTGGCATCAACAACATGAAATCATGGATCTATCTTGCCGTGTATCAACGGTTCAGGCTGGTGGTGGTGGTGTAATGGTGTGGGGGATATTTTCTTGGCACACATTGGGCCCAGTAGTACCAATTGAGCATCGTGTCAACACCACAGCTTACCTGAGTACTATTGCTGACCATGTCCATCTCATTATGACCAGAGAGTACTCGTCTTCTCATGGCTACTTCCAGCAGGATAACGCGCCATGTCATAAAGCGCGAATCAACTCAGATTGGTTTCTTGAACATGACAATGAGTTCACTGTACTCAAACGGCCTCCACAGTTCTCAGAGCTCAATCCAATAGAGCCCCTTTGGGATGTGGTGAAACGGGAGATTCGCATTATGAATGTGCAGTCGACAAATCTAGCAACTGCATGATGCTATAATGTCAATATGATCCAAAATATCTCAGGAATATTTCCAGTACCTTGTAGAATCTATGCCACAAAGGATTGAGGCAGTTCTGAAGGCAAAGGGGGGTCCAACCCGGTACTAGTAAGATGTACCTAATAAAGTGGCCGGTGAGTATATAACTGCATGTTATTGTAAGTAACTGCAATGGCGTTTTTACAGGGTAAACAGTAATTATATGACTTGTTACTGGGAAAAAAGTAACTCCGTTAGTAATGCCATTTTTTTTAAAGCAGAAAAAATAGCATTATTTAAATAGAGTATGTACTGTACAGAATGCAATTATAACAAAATGCATACTGCACAATGGAACATTATTTTGTTATTTAGAATATTGAGGATTTTTTTAAATTAATATTGGGTTCACATATGCATAGTTGATTATGCATGTATATTGTAAATAAAATAGTATGTGAGAAATTATTCAGTACTGCATGCTGTGCCGTGCATTAGAAATCTGTTCTTCAGTTCTCTCTGAATTGGTTTTGAATCAGTAAAAAAAAAAAAAAAACCTGCTTTCACAGCGAGTTGGGTCTTCATTTCTCAAACTTCCCTCCTCCTCTTCCTCTCATTCTTCAAAACTACCACCGTTCTCCCCCAAAACCACGCGTTCCTGCTCCAGAAATATCCATCCTCATATTCCACAGAGCTCTGGAGACCATCTGTCCTCGCCTTCATCTGCCAACACAGAAATACCTCCTCCAATCATATTTGATCTGATTTATGACAAATATATTTATATTACATCACAGGGAAGCCAATGAAATGTATAAATCCCTAAATGCCACGACAGTTTAATTTATTGCTTTTATATTCATTCATTTTTTACAGATTACTATGGTCAAAGAGCATCTGCTGGCTGGTTACAGCACATTTCTGTTGGCTCTATACATTTCCTTAAATATTAGGACTAAAACAGATGTATGAGAAGGACTGTGAAGGACTTTATTCACTTTATGTTTGCTAAACACACCATAAATTGCTATTTTCTTAAATTAATGTTCAGTTTATTTTTAAATGCATTCTATAAATAGGCAAAAGCCATTTAAATACATGCTTAACATCAATGTCTTATAGATCATTTTGAGGGATGTAAACAAAAACAATAGCCCTAACGTATTTCCTGCTTTACATTTTTAATTTCTATAGCTTCCAAGAGTCCAAAAAGAGCCACATATTGATAATTAATGTCATGAAAGCTGTTTCAACATGAAGTTATGATTGAATTGCCTCCCATTACAGTTATGAAATTGATAACAAGCAGGAAATGTTCACGGGCCAATGATATGACCACATTGAAATGGTCTACAACAAATGAAAGCATGACAGATAGAAAAATAGATGGACGGATGATAAAAAGAATGGTGGACTGAAACTATGATCTCTAATAATAAAATGCTAGATATGTGGATGGAGGGACGACAGAAAGAACATGGCATGAAAAGACAAATGTATGACACAATAATATCAGGTTGATAGAATGAAGGACTGACAGAACAATAGAAAGAACAAGAGAAATAAATACTGAAATAAGAATAGTAAGTACTGTAATAGTAAGATGGACAGAACAGGATGATGATTAATACGATTGATGGATTGAAAATGACAAAGAAGAAACCAAAGAATAGTAATCAAGTTAGATAGACGGAAAGAATGAATGAATGATGGACAGATAAACCTATGCACATACTGATCAATGAAATAAAACACAACCCTGCTGAAAAAAAAAACAGCTTAAACCAGCCTAAGCAGGTTGGCTGGTTTTAGTTGGTCGATCAGCCTGGTTTTAGAGGGGCTTTGGCCATTCACAGGCTGGTTTCCAGCCTGGTCTTAGCTGGTCAGGCTGGAAAATGACCAGCTAAAACCAGCTTGACCAGCCTGGTTTAAGCTGGACATAGCTGGTTTTTACTGGGCTCCAAAGCCTGGCTAAGCTGATCAAGCTGGTCATTTAAAACCAGCTAAGACCATTTAAAACAAGGCTGGAAATGGCCAAAACCCCTCTAAAACCATGCAGGCTGGTCAACCAGGTAAAACCAGCCTAGACTGGTTTAAGCTGTTTTTTGTTTTGTTTTTGTAAAAAATAATGATGGATGGATGGATGGATGACAGAACTATAAAAGAGCAAAGGAGCAGAAGAGGATATATTGAAAGAACAAATGTTGGCCCTGCTGAAAAATCCCACTTAAACCAGCCTAGGCTGGTTGGCTGGTTTTAGCTGGTTGACCAGCCTGGTTTTAGAGGGGTTTTGGCCATTTCCAGGCTGGTTTCCAGCAATTTCCAGCCTGGTCTTCCAGCGAAATCCAGCTAAAACCAGCCTGGTTTAAGCTGGACATAGCTGGTTTTGGCTGGGCTCCCAGCCTGCCTAGGCTGGTCAAGCTGGTTTTAGCTGGTCATCTCCCAGCCTGACCAGCTAAGACCAGGCTGGAAATGGCTGGAAACCAGCCTGGAAATGGCCAAAACCCCTCTAAAACCAGGCTGGTGGACCAGCTAAAAGCAGCCAACCAGCCTTAGCTGTTTTTTTTTTTAGTAGGGGGATGAAACAATAAAAGATGGATAGTTCAATAAAAACAAAAAAGAATGAAGGAATATATGGACAAGTAGACCATATTAGGTTGTTGCTAGCATGATTTTAACATGCTGTTAGCATAATTCTAGTATGAATTAGTATGTCATTCATTAGCATGTTTTAATTTGAATTAGCATGTTGTTAGCATGGCTTTATCCTCTAAGTAGCCGTCAAGTAATGGAACAGTAGAAACATGGATGCATGTTAAAATTAATTAACCATAATTTTGATAAAACAAAAGACAAATAGACATTTACTAAAATTGATTTCCAGCCAGTCAGTGCAATAGAAAGTGATTGTTTATTGACATTCGTTAACAGTGTTTATTATGCTGTAGTTACAGAGCTCAGCCTGAGAGAGGCGCTATAAGTTACCTCAGACACGATTCAAAACATTTGTACATTTGCGCTCGTCTTCTCTTCTTCCATACAGATAGAGTAAAGTGTAAAAAGACATAAGCAGGCCAGGGTTTGTGTCCGAGGTGGAAGCATGAGCCAAATCTTTCCGTTTTTTTTCCAGAGGGAGGCAGTGAGGCATTACTGTCTTATCCAGAACCTTCTCCTCATTTCTCTCATTTACATTTCCCGCGGGCTGCAAGTGCCTCCACAAATGAAGAAACAAGCTTCACAAACATCCGCCAAAGTAAAGCATTTCCAATATTTCCAACCAAATATGCATAGTAATATACATTTGAGAAACCCAACATAATGCAAATAGTAAGTATGAAGATGTGTTCTTTAAAAAAAGATGAGCTGTTGGCTGTTGAATTGATTCATCACATTTTAAAATCTGTTTTACATAGACCGTCCAAGCAAATATGTACACGTTTGATATACAGACATTTTATAATTTCTTCATTGGGATAAATAATACAAATGCACTTTTTCTACATTCCTAATATCATAAGCAGAGTGGAGGTGTGTTCGTTTTTTATGCTGCGATTGTTTATTTGTTTCAGGTTACGTTTTAGATAATATGGAGGGTGAATGGTGCCAAAACGTCTTTAAAGTAATGGACAATCGACACATCAAGCATAACAGTCAATAAATCTGCTGTAACTGAGACTAAATTTGAATATGTCCAGCGATGAAACATTAGGATATACATATACAAATATCAAATGCCAAGTTTATTCATGAAGGATATTGTAACGGTGTACTGGCACGTACGTGTGCACTTTATTTGTTATATCCCTTTACATAAAAATGTCTAATATCAAAATGGTCAATGTACGAAACATTGTTCAAATTTAACACACTTATTTGAAAGGATCAAATTTAATGCATTTTGTTAAAGACTTTTGGCCAATCACCTTCCATAACATTTTTTCGTGTGTGTGAACGATCCCTTAAGGAAAATATTTGGAGATAAAACTAAAAGAGTGTCGGATCACATGCACCTTTAAAGGCATCATGTTAAGACAATTATGACGATTAACATGTTATAATAAACATTCACATCATCTTAAAAATGTAAACATGAACAATAATAAAAACTTCAGCACAGGAATATAGTCGTCAATAACCCAATCCACACCATTAAACCACTCTGACATTTAAACTTCCTCTTTTGACTGCTCTTCGCCTTTAAACACACAAACAGCTGAAACTCTAAAGGTCGCGACGGTTGGTGCACAAATTCTATTTGGTTGTTTCTTACAGTCCTTTTTCTAATTGTACTCATAAAAAAAGACATCATATAAATAACAGAAAAAAAATAAAACCACATTTTTATAAACATTGGGAGAGCATAGCATGGCATCAGTGAGAGCTGGTGATGCGACAACAACGTTTATGCAAATGAGCAGCAACTATGATGCAGCAGCTGCCAAAGGGAATGCAGACGGTTATAAAAAAAATTCTGGGCTTAGAAACAGAAATAAATAAATAAAACAAAACTGCATTTGCTTTTTCAGAAAACATCCGCTTGTTAAGTCGTGACGTTATACTGCTTCTACAGCAGTTCGCTACTCAGTTAAATTGAGAAAATATTCATTTATGGTCCTATCACACATTAAAGTGAATTTAGTATAAAATCATGGTGTACACAACAGTCTCTGGACTTGCTGCATCACAGACACCAATATTTGACCAATTTATAAAAAGTTAATCCCTTTCTGGCCATCGGATATTAGGCATATATATATATATATATATATATATATATATATATATATATATATATATATAATATATATATATATATATATGTATATATATATATATATATATATATATATATATATATATATATATATATATATATATATATATATATAGCGGTCATGATTTTCAAAACTATTACATCGCTTTGTAAACATTTATTATTACTATTTGTTGAGTCTCCCCATACAGTTTAATATAGCGATTGGACCCGTAAGCCACTTTGCGTGACGTCACGCTTACGCCCGATTCACACGGGACTTTAGCGTCAACGCTTGCGACAGATGGCGTGTCTGAAGTTGGGGCTTATCATAGCAGTGTCAGCCAATGAAATTAGTTAGCAATCGGATACTGTCTGAGCTGGTGTATTTGCATACAGTGATCTGATTGGCTGACGCTTCCGTCGGCGCTTGAAAAGTTGAAAAAGTCCCAACTTCTGCAGCGAGCAATGCCACTGAAGTGGCGCCGACGGATCCACAATGCAGTTCGGCAACAACTGACGTCACCCAAACAACGTGAATGGGAAGCGTTGACGCTGACACCCCGTGTAAATGGGGCGTTAACAAGGGGATATTTTTGTGGCACGCTGAAAAGAAATTCTGCAGCAGTGCATTAATGATCACAATGAACAATAATAATTTCCATTGGCTGCACACTGCATTACTCATTTACATAAAGTACACATCCACATCGCGCCATTATCTGTTCATTCAAATCGCTTAAAATGGTCTTCACCATGAATGCAACATTACACAGTGTCTTAAGACGTTTACAACATTTTCAACTCGTTGCTGGGACGCTCTGCCCACAGTACAATCTCATTGGTTCAAAATCAACCAATCACTGATGTTCCACGGTTGCTTAATAGGGAGCAACTGTTAAGTTCTGAAAGTTAAAAACTCTTTCATTTTCTCCACAAACTTATTGTAAAGAAACTTTTAAGTCAGATTTCTTTTAATCTCTGATGTTTTTAAATATTTGTATATGCTCTAAATGCAACGGTTTACGTTATTTCAATCTATAAAAAAAAAACTGCTTAGTAATAGCATTTGTGGAGAAAACTACATTACCCATAATGCAGTACAGAATTTCCTCCAATCAGAAAGTTGCAGCAAAAATGGTCTCTTTAAAAATGCTCCCTTCAAAATGCTTACTGCATACATATTTATATTTTGCTATAAACCTGAAATATGTTAGATCCAACCAACAACTTTAATTATTTTTATTTTCCTGTCTTTTTTTATTGATTTTGAGTTTTTGCAGTGCTTTGTGCGATTGTAGTTCTTTCCCTCATTTAAGCCATTAAGTGCAGAGTCTTGTATTTCTGGGTTTTGTTTTGTTTTAATCTAATTTTCACATACTTTGCTTCAAATCTTGTTTTAAATCAAGTTTTTATGTCGTGATTCTCCTCGTAGTTGGCTCAAAATGCATTAACAATGACTTTCCTACACTCAAAAAATGACTTTTGCAGATTGTTCAAACTGCTTATTTAAAATGAGTTTAAACTACACAATTCTTGAGTTTTCCTTTGGACAACTTAATTATTTTATGTTCAATCAACTTACATTAAGTTTAGTTACTTTGTTTTGGAACAACATGAAGGAATTGTGTGGAACCCAACATTTTTTACAGTGTATGGGAAAAATGGGTGTAAAACTGTACTTTCAGAACCAGCTGTGCTAAAAAAAAGGTGGATCTCTATAAACATCAAATATATTCTGATCGAATCAGTTCCATTGATAAACATTAAAGTACATTAAAGGAACATATTTTACATCCCAAAGGCCCCAGTATACTTCAAACGAATGGCAAAGAGAAGTTTGAATTTCATTACAGGCGAGACATGAAACAGCGTGAAGCCTTGAACATCCATCTTTGGATGTACATTACTGATGCTTTGAATACATCCCATTATTATAATTATAATAATAAACCAAAACTATCACAGCAAGGTTTGGAAATCCATAATCCCACTTCTTTGACTCCTGCAAAATGACGTCACTTCCTGTGATGATGTGGTGTGGGGTGAGATCTAGTGCACACATTTACAGTAATCACGGCACCTCGATTCAATATTTTCTGTGAGCGTATTTGGTTTTTCATTTTACAATTCCCATCGATGTGAAACTGCAGACACAGAAAAGGAACGCCGGCCGTGGGGGTTTTGCGTTGAAATGACGATGGTATGTGTGAACTGAGAGCGACTCCAGCGGAGGTCGAGGCCCTGAGTGTTAAAGCAGGTTGAAGGCTTCTCTTTTTTTATCACTATTGCGTACCCGTTACTCACCGTCCACCCGCGCAGGCGACTGAAGCATGCAGTGGTGTCCTGAACAAACCAAAGAAACGATCCACGCTAGTAGAGAAATACATACAGTGTACAAGAAGTGCTCTCCCAGAGGACAGTGTGTCACGTGAAGTCCTCACTCAAGGCCAAAAGTGCTGGTCTCTTCCACAGCGATCAGGAGTTTCTCGTATAGCATCGTGTAGGATGGATACGGTGGAAGATCCAGACGGTTAAAGCATGTGTGCGCCCTGAGAAACAGAATGTGACATACATCAGCAAGACTGAACACAATTCTGTGTCCCATTTGGACTGCTACAGGGTTCATACACATTTTTATAAATACAATTCCAGGATTTTTAAGTACATTTTCATGACTTAATGTGTCATGTGATGTCTACATATATGTGGTAAATAATAAGAAAAACAATGACGTTCAAATTTATTACAGCATATCATAAAACACTCAACAATTACAGTTGAAACCAGAAGTTTACATACACAAAGGAACATAACCATTTTAAAAAAATGTCTGATGGTAAATCATACTAAACGTTTACTATTTTAGGTTCGTTAGGATTACCTAAATGATTTACATTTGCTAAATGCCAGAATAATAAGAGAATTGTTTCATTATTTTCTAGACAGTCATACGTTTACATACATTTCCTTGGTATTTTTTTAGCTCTCTTTTAAACTGTATAACTTTGGTCAAATGTTTTGTGTATCCCTCCACAAGCTTCTCACAATAGTTTGAAGTAATTTTGGCCCATTCCTCCAGACAGAATTGGTATAACCAAGTCAGATTTGTTGGCTGTCTTGCTCACACAAGCTTTTTCAACTGTGCCCACAAATTTTCTATAGGATTGAGATCAGGGCTTTGTGATGGCCACTCCAAAACATTCACTCTGTTGTCCTTAAAGCACATTTTAACTGATTTAGCAGTATGCTTAGGGTCATGGTCTGTTTGGATGACCCATTTGTGGCCAAGTTTTAATTTCCTGGCTGATGTCTTGAGATGTTGCTTCAGTATTTCTACATAATGAACAGAGAGCTGAAGATAAACACCAATGCCAGGAGAGGAGAGAGGAAAAAGATAACAGCCAATCAGAATCAGAATTTCCACTAAGGTTTTTAGTCATTCATGGGATTCTAAAGTCTAAATCAGGGGTATCCAAACTCGGTCCCTGCGGGCTGGTGTCCAGCATAGTTTAGCTCCAACTTTCTTCAACACACCTGTCTGGAAGTTTCTAGTATACCTAAAAAGAGTTTGATTAGCTGGTTCAGGTGTGTTTACTTAGGGTTGGAACTAAAATATGCAGGACACCGGCCCTCCAGGACTGCGTTTGGAGACCCATGGTCTAAATGTTTGCATCTTGACATAGTTTTTTTAAACTTATTTAGTTAAGAAAAAAGTTATCCTTAGTTAGTTAGTTATACTGTTAGCTAGTTATATCGTAAGTTAGTTGCAACAATAGTTATTGCAACAATAGTCCATATCGCATATTTTCCCAGTATCGTGCAGCCCTAACCTACACGTTTGAGTTGATTCTCCACCTCAGCTGGATTTGGCAGGGCTGTATGACTGTACCTCGGGAGTGATGTGATCTTTCCCCATTTCTCGATGCAGAAGCGTCTCAGGCCGTTGCTGCCACGCAGGGCAGTGAAGCCCTCATACGGCACACTGGAGGTGCCCGTCACAAACTGCAGCAGACGCAAGCGCTGCTCATTATTGAAGCGCTCCACTGCTCCCCAGAACCAGCGGATCACAATGTGCCCATCATGATAACCTGATACACAGCATAAATACAATATATACAAAAAACTCAGAAGAAATCGCTCTTCCTGAAAAAAATTAAATCTCTGGGGTGCTGATTATAGAATACTGCCCTATTTTTTCATTCCAGCATGTCACACTTCTTCATCACAATATATGATGTTTATTTTAGGATTAGGATGTCTTAAATTATGTCTTTCCATCATGAAATTTCCTAACATGAAGCAAATCTTTACAAAGTTTCAAAAAAATCTAAATAAGGCAAGGCAAGGCAAGTTTATTTATATAGCACATTTCATACACAGTGGCAATTCATATAATCAAATAATTTGATAATATTATCATCAAATAATAATAATTTTAAATGAAAATTACAAAAAAATCTAGTTTTTAAAGCAGCTGACTGAAGTAACCTAGCAACCAACAGTAAACAAGGCAAGAATATTGTAGACAGCTGATTGGTTATGTGGGTATAGTCAAAGAGCATAGAATCACGAAGAGGTGACACTCTAGTACGATTTGTGAAACAGCCACTAGATGGCGCGGCGGCCATTTTGGAATGAAAACAACAACAGCATATTATAAGTCTGTAAAATAAACTATTAAAAGTGCTGATGAATGTGATAGTAAGTGTTGTATTGTCGTCTTTCAGGTTGTATCTCAGCTTTAATGCACTTTTTAAATAAATAAATAACAAAACAGCTGCTTGCCATCGCGACAGCAATAAGATCCAATTGACGGTCGATCGCTTTCACTCCAAAATGGCGGAATCCGGGGCTGTTGCTGGGTGCTGCAGTTGCAATGGAATGTTCTATTGAGTATCGCCTCTTGGTCATTCTAAGCTCTTTGGTATAATGTTCGCTATGTCAGTGTTTATTTGGAAAATGGTTTTCTATCTCCCATTATTGACATGAACCCTTATTCCAAATCCACCTCACAGTAGAAATACAATATACTGTATGCAAAAAATAATATCTCTGGGGTGCTGATTGCAGAATACTGCCATTTTTCCAGCATGTCACACTTCTTCATCATCACATCATATGATGTTTATTTTATGATTATAATGTCTTCTGTTATTATTATAAATTCTGTAATTAATTGCTCTCTCTCATGTCGTTTTTGGTAAAGTGTTCTTGGAGCTTTGAATGATTACAGTTGAACCACTGAAATCACACCTAAAAGATTTTGACAATGTTTTTGGGTGCTTTTCTAGACTTTGAAGGTCTTGGGATCGTTGCGGTCTATGTAGGGTTGGATTTCATCTAAAATATCGTCATTTGTATTCCAAACAAAGGTCTCATGAGATTGAAATTATATGAGGGTGATTAATTAATAACAGAATTTTCATTTTATTGTGAACTAATCCTTTAATTGTTTGAAAAAAAAAAACATTAAATAGTGTTTTAATAGCTTTTGTGATGATACAAAAGTTTGCTGATGCTCCAGTGTAACAGTGTATTGATGTACGTTTTGAACGCATATATATATATTTGTAAGTGTGTTCTGACCTCCTCTGTACTCTGTGTTGTTTCTCCAGTCATTCAAATCGATCTCTGCTGTTCCTGCGATGACCAGCTCCAGCTCTCTGGCATCAAACACAGACACCAGACGAGAGTCCACCACCTGCACACAGGCACGCACAGGTCAGAGGTTAAATGATAGCACCTGGATTTAATAGTAAACAGCAGAGATTAATTGGATGTTAAGCATGTTTACCTCATAAAATCCTCGCACCAGAGCTTGTGTCTGCTGGACAACGCCTCGCTCCACCCTCCACTTTACCATCCGCTCAATGTACTCTTTCTTATTCTTTTCTGTCACCTGCACATTTGTCCCACCAGACTTCAGCTCCCGCTCTGTCACCTGACACACACACAGACGCACACAAACACATACAAAAACAAGCCAACACAGAAAAGAGGATTGTTTAATTCACTACAAAACACTACCTCTGGAGTTTTATTACAGTAGCTGCTTAAAATAAAAGAGACACAAATAAACAAACACAGATTTAATAAACTATAGGATATACACTCAGCGGCCACTTTATTAGGTACACCTGTCCATCTGCTCATTAACGCAAATTTCTAATCACCCAATCACATGGCAGCGACTCAATGCATTTAGGCATGTACACATGGTCAAGACAATCTGCTGCGACATTCGGATGGTAGGGTCATAATTTGGCGTCAACAACATGAAAGCATGGATCCATTCTGCCTTGTTCAGTGGTTCAGGCTGGTGGTGGTGGTATGTTGTGGGGGATATTTTCTTGGCAAATTTTGGGCCCATTAGTACTATTGTGTCAATGCCACAGCCTTAGCTTTATGACCAATGTACCCATCTTCAGATGGCTACTTCAGCAGGATAACCCACCATGTCATAAAGCGTGAATCATCTCAGACTGGTTTCTTGAACATCATAATGAGTTCACTGTACTTAAATGGCCTCCACAGTCACCAGAACTCAATCCAATAGAGCACCTTTGGGATGTGGTGGAACGGGAGATTCACATCATGGATGTGCAGCCGACAAATCTGCAGCAACAGCGTGATGCTATCATGTCAATATGGACCAAAATCTCTGAGGAATATTTCCAGTATCTTGTTGAATCTATGCCACGAAGTATTAAAGCAATTCTAGGCTTCAGTTAAGGCAAAAGGGGGTCCAACCCGGTACTAGTAAGGTGTACCTAATAAAGGGGCTGATGAGTGTATACTATTACATTTAATATATTCATGCGGACTATACTGCAAGAAGCAATTATTATAGATATGTATGGTACAGCAATTAAGCTATCTATCAATTTAGAAAGAGTACCTAGTACCAAGAGTGTGTGAGACATTTCAGCTCAAAATACCCCATAAATAGTTTTATAACTCTTTGAAACTGCCCCTTTTAGGCTTTAATCCTAATTGTGCTGTTTTGGTCACTGTCGCTTTAAATTCAAATGAGATTAAGCTCTTTTTAAAAGTGGGCGGAGCTACAAATGCCTATGTGTCAGCATAGTGGCAGATTGAAAAACAAGGCTGACGTCCTATGTTAATGAGGGAGAGATTGTCACCAATGGGCGGAGCTTTCTCCCTGTGATGACACCTACAAAGGGAGAATGTCAATCAAAGTGTTTCTGTAGACTGTTTTGATCAGGAGTGATTATAAAAAATAAAATTAATACAATATTACTATTAGAAGCTCGTTATATTGTCACACAACTGTGTTTAAACCCCTTATAAAAGTGATTTTTGAATAATAGGTCCCCTTTAATGCACTTCTAAAATGTGCCTATTAATAATAAACAAACAGTTTGCCCAAAAACAAACATTTTGGGAGTATTTTCAGAATGTGAAGAGCAGGATTTTTATCCCACCTGTCCGAACACTTCCTCATTGACAGTGAAGGTGAGGTCCAGCACATCAGTGATGTCATTGTCCTTCATCCACTGCAAGCTCTGGTGAAACTCCTCATCCAGATACTCCAGATCACTGAGATCAGTGGGTCTGCAGAGAGAGACAGAGAGAGCAGCACAAATAAACACACAATATATATGATATGATGTTGTATTCTGATAAGTATTAGTCTGATATACTGTATCAGTCTGGCTAACTAATGAACTGATTTTTAAAATAATTTAGAGAGTACATGACTGGTTAAAGCATTAACCGATAAAATTGAAGTCAGAATTATTAGCCCTCCTGAATTATTAGCCCCCCTGTATATTTTTCCCCAGTTGGCATTTCTGTGTGGAGTTTGCATGTTCTCCTCGTGTTCATGTGGGTTTCCTCCGGGTGCTCCGGTTTCTCCCAGTCCAAAGACATGCGCTATAGGTGAAATGAAGAAACTAAATTAGCCGTATTGTATGAGTGTGTGTGTGAATGAGTGTGTTTCCCAGTACTGGTTTGCGGCTGAAAAAGCATTCGCTGTGTAAAACATATACCAGAATAGTTGGCGGTTCATTCCACTGTGATGACGCCTGATAATTAAGGAACTAAGCCCAAGGAAAATGAATAACAACATGACAGACAACAACAAAATCAGTTTATTTGACCTCTACATAGAGCTTAATGATTTCTAAGTCCACTTACAGTCTGAGAAGAGCTTTATAAAACGGTCGTGTGAAGAAAGCATCCAACAAATACTGATGAATCAAAGCCAGGCCGAGAATTCGACCACTGAAGCGGAACCTGAAAGCACATGTCAAATCATGTGGTCTGTGAAGCAAGCTCAAAAACAGACACACTGGCAACAACGGCAGTGGCCAATGACGTAACTGTTTATTTCTCTGTCAATGCCAGATTAGTTTGCTCTCTTACGCCACACAGGAAGTGGAATTCACTGGGAGGAAATGGAAAAAGCCTTACCATTCCAGATGGTTCTCCACAAAAGCAGACATGGGGCTGATCTGGACGGTGTACGTGTCGTTAGCGGAGTATTCAAACAGGCCATAGTAAGGGTTAAACAGCTCCTGGGACAGCAGGAAGAAGAACTCTCGTGATGGTCCACTGTAGTCCAGACTGGAAAAGAGAAGCAGAATTCAGACAGAACTACACATATCCACTGCATTCCCTGTGCTAACTGGAGGAATACTTTAGCATTTGAAACTAGTAACAGATTACATACACTGTAAAAATATATCAGTTTATTTATTTTGTGACATTTGTACCATTTACTAACAGTTGGGAATTGCATTATGGGATTTTGATCTCTGCTCTGTCGACTTCTGATGTTGAAAATTCAACTCAACAGTTTAACAAAGTGACTTTTATTGACATTTTAGTAGTTTGAAATTATTTAATGAATAAGAAATAATAATAAGTAATAAGTCTGTACCAACTTCCAACTTAACCAGCATATGTTTTACACAGCGGATGCCCTTTCAGCTGCAACCCATCACTGGAAAACATCCATACACCCCCATTCACACACATACACTACGGCCAATTTTAGCTTACCCAATTCACCTATCCCACATGTCTTTGGACTTGTGGGGGAAACCGGAGCACCCGGAGGAAACCCATGCAAACCCGGGGAAAACATGCATACTCCACACAGAAACGCCAACTGATCCAGCCGAGGCTCGAACCAGCGACCTTCTTGCTGTGAGGCGATCGTGCTACCCACTGCGCCACTGTAACGCCCACACAGAAAATGCACTGGCAGTCTGTTTCAAGTTTTTGTAGCGTGATATAAAACACCAACCCAGACAATACATCACTGTAAACTATTAAAAATGCTAATAAAAGTCACTTTTTGAACTTTTCAAACTTTTAAAGGGCACATAGGTTACCCCTTTTTTCAGATTTAATATAAGTCTTTTGTGTCCCCAGAATGTGTCTGTAAAGTTTCAGCTCAAAACACCCATCAGATTATTTATTATAGCTGTTTGAAGTGTCTATATTATAGCTGGAAAAAAGGTTTTGCTGTTTTTTTGTACTGGCCCTTTAAGTATAGTCCTCCCCGCCCCCTGTTCCCACATGCCTGTCAGCAATCGCCGCCCTCGGCTGCCTCAGGAAGCAAATCTCACATAACGTGTGTGAGAAATACTACAGTAAGAACTTTAACAATCAGTATTTGATGCATTTTTTTGTGGATTTGCAACAATGAGTCACACACAATGTCATTACAAAGTTCACGCACACACACACACACACATCAAGGACACAAACACATAGCGCAGACACATACACACACACAAACGTAGCGCAGACATACACACACACACAGCTCAGACAGCGGACACACACACACACACAGAGAGAGAGAGAGAGAGAGAGAGAGAGAGAAGGACAGCTCGTTAAGCTTTGCACTCGTTTTGCACGCATATGTGACATGATCCTGGTAATATCCACTGCTGTATGGATATCTCTTATATTAATGTACAAAATAAACCTGATTTAATGTCCACAAACCGGGATTGAAGAGTCTTCCTTTATAATTGTTCTGACGTGCGGCTGTGCTGATTAAGTGCATCTGAAGTGAATCGCTGTAATTCATTTCACACATGCTCTGTTTTAAAACATTTTAAACATGTGAAACTTACTCTTGATCACGTTTGATGATGATTAATGCTCTTAGCAAACTGAACACACCTTTTATTCCCGGCTGCTTTGCGCTTGTTCTGTCTTGATGATAAGATTATACACGTAACTACCGGACAAATAAATGGAAAAATAAATAAATAAAAGCGTAAATCACAAAATAGAGAAAACTAATTCTAAACTGCTCATTTATGGATGCTGTTTACAATGTACATTAGCATAGGCAGTAACCAGGCCGTCTGACAGAATGAGTTTTGGGAACAAGCTAATTAATATGAACATTTCTGTATCATTCGAGGTGTAACATAAATCTGAAATAATATATTGATAATTAAATAAGCATGTAATACAATTTATTTAGCCAAAATACTTTATTTTCTGCAAGTCTGTGTCAATTCTAAAAGCTTTACTTCTTTACATTTACTGTATTTCACGAGTTCACACTTGCAACAGTTTCAGAATAAAGCGTATTTGGCGTGCTGTCCGGGGAGAGGGCTCTGAGCTCGGGGAAGACACCCAAACTCGAGTCATTCCTCTTATCAGGAAACAAAGAGGAATAGGGATTCGAGCGAAGTATCTAGCCCGGCCCCAGAACGCTCCCCCCGGGATAGTAATGCTTAAGAGGTGAGGTGACGGGGTGGTGGAGGGATGCTAAAGTCGTAAGATGCTGCAGGTAAGACAGCTTTGGTATATATAGGGGTTTGGTCAAGAACTGATAATATAATTGTCAACGGATAATAGAATAATTGTCAATGACGTATTTGATACTGAAACTTCTGCGCGTGCTCCTCCCGAAATTTGTTTATAAAACATCACTTATTAGGTATGTGTTTGAGTAAAATGTTAATATTCCTTTTATTCTATAAGAGGTCTAATAACATCTTCTAAATAATAAATAAAAGATCTAAATTGTGTTTCCGGTCTGACTCATTCGCGTGCGTATGAATGGAAGTCTATGGGGAGAAAAGTCAAGTGTGACCGCAGCTTTATTCAAACTGTGCTCGGTTCAATCGGAAGCACCGCTAAAAGCTTCATCCAGGTTAAGTTTCTGGAGGAGTTTATGAACTCACAGAGCTGGGTGCACCTCTGAAAAGATCTAGTGAACTCAGACACGGCTCCAAATAAATCAACACTGTTTTTCAGGCTTCATAGAGCACATGAACACAGTTATTCTCTCAATAAAATCCATGTTAGCCATTTAGCGACAAAGCTACAGTCACCGGGCAGACAGAAGCCCCGCCTATGATGCAAATCTGCGTCTATTGCTCAGTGAATTTGACGTGCGAATGAAGTGGATTTGACGTGCGAATGAAGCGAGTTAACTCAAAATGTTCATGCGTCTATTTAGAGCGATTTATCCTAGCGTACCGCGTCTGGTGTGAACACAGCATAAGGGTGCACTCTGCCACCCTGCGAAGGAAACTCAATTAAAGCTCATTCATTAAAGCTAATAATATTGTAAATATTGTTCAATTTCTTACACGGACCAATTGTTTTGCTTCACAAGATACAGTGTATCACCAGTATTAAGACTTGTTTGTATGGGTATATTTTTCATCTAAAAAAATCTGTCACCATTCACTGCCATTATATTCATCACCAAGGACCACACATTCAGCTCAAAATCTTCTTCTCTAATGTTCTACTGAAGAAAAGAAGTCAGCTACATTTTGGATGACCTGGGGGTGAGTAAATTAACAAAACATTTTCAATTCTGGGTGAACTATCCCTTTAATATATAAACAACATGACATCAGAGTTTGTTTTTTTCTTTTTTAAACAATGCAGTCTTTTCTTAGTAGGACTTATAAAAAAAAATTCACACAATTTTTGACATTTTATTTTCACCAATGAAAAATAAATATAATAAATAATACATATTATTATTATGTGGACAACACAGTGGCTCAGCGGTTAACAGTGTCACCTCACAGCAATAAGGTCACTGGTTGGAGTACTGGCTGAGCCAGTTGGCATTTCTGTGTGGAGTTTGCATGTTCTCCCCGTGTTGGCGTGTTTTTTTTTTTTTTCAGTACTCTGGTTTCCTGCACTGTCCAAAGACATGCGCTGTAAGCGAATTGAATAAACTGAATTGGCCGTAGTGTATGTGTGTGAATGAGTGTGTATGGGTGTTTCCCAGTGATGGGTTGCAGTTGGAAAAGCATCAGCTGTGTAAAACATATGCTGGATAAGTTGGCGGTTCATTCCGTTGTGGATAAAGGGACTGAGCCGAAGGAAAATGAATGAATGAATGAATGAATATTTATTTATTTATTTATTTATTATTCTCGCACTATTAATTTTTTATTTTATTTCTTTGAACAATGCAACTTTCTCCCAGTGAGACTTGCTTTCCAGAAACTATGGCTGGTGTATATTTAAGCACAGTGTGGTCTGTCTCACCCTTCCTCTCCAACAAAGGTGATGTACAGCTTGTTTCTCTGCAGCTCTTTACGCGAGTAGGCCATGACCTGGTTAAATGTTCCTTCCAACAGATGATCTCTTCTGACGATCAATCTAAAAATAAAAAATAAAAACAGTGTCAAGTAACATTTCTTATTGAGCAGCAAATCATCCCTGTCTGTGCTTCTCTGCATTATTGTCAATTAAAGGCACAGTATGTCACTTTCACCACTAGAGAGAGTGTATTCATAACAAACAAAGGTATAGTTTGATGATGGTGTGACTGAGTGTGGAATCATGAGAGTTGTGGTCTTCATTACATCCTACAGGAGTCCTGCAGAAATCATGTTGATGGGTGAAAGTATTCAACACTTATGGCCCATTTACACCGTAATAATATATACAGCCATGGTCGAACCGAGCTCAAACAAACCTTGTCGTTGTCTTGATGTACAGCCACAAAGCCAAGAAGAACAAAATCTGCCCTGTCCTGTTTTTGCTTTACGAGGCCGTCTTAAAAGTGTGAGCGGTTTCATTTTCTCCAGAGAGCTGGGGATCTCTTGCGTGAACCTCTATATTTGAAATAACAAACTACTTGAGCTGATGTTAATAGCGTGTGCGTGATTATTGAAGTGTTTCTGACATCCAATCCTTTCAGAAACGGACAAACATGAGAGTGAAGCGCAAAAAAAACAAAGGAGAAGCGTTGGAAAAAACGTTGGAGTGAATGATTTTCAGCAACCTAAACCATGATAAAACTGCCATGTTTAACTATAATCATCATCTTTTGGACTATCGTGTACTCAGAATGACAGAATTACTTTCTAACAGAAGTTACATGTGCTGGTGAAGATTCCAGATACAGATAAGAGGTTTGCACTGACTGGGCTATATGTTGCATGTTGTTTTTGAACCCAAATAAGGACTAAATGTATGCTGTGAGTAGTTTTTGTAATTGGTAACATATCGGCGACTGTAAGGGTTTGTATGTGTTTATTTATTTATTTATTTATTTATTTATTTATAATCAAATCATGTTCATAGAAAGGTTAGTAATGAACATTTATGCACGCGTATTTATGTGTATAAATCATTTGTTTGTGAGAAGTACTTTTGATATGATATGTGAACGACCCGTACAGCTTTATTTTGGGCGAGATTTCTTTGAGCGAGAATGACGTCGACTGAAACTTTGTCGTACACCACACCCACAAAAAGTGTACTCTTGGTACCTTTTAGGCAGTGGAAACGCAAGGCTAATAAAGGTACCAACCCATACCGTACCGTACTGTACCAGTCAGTGGACTATTACTATTATGGTAGTATGAAGAAGAGTAAAGCTGCAAGATGAAGTAAAACGAGAGAAATGCTGAAGCAAATGCTGATGAGAGGAGCGGCAGGAATGCAGCAGAGTTTTATTATGGCACAGTCCACCACTTCCTGTTCTTCGGCTGATGATAACATGAAGAAGAAGCATTGCTGTTTTATCAAACTAAATACATTTTAGGCTTCTGTTATATTGCTGATCTGGGGTGCGTTTCCCAAACAACGACGTACCTCGCGACTGAACGATGGTGAACGATGTAGTGACGACTGTTTCCCAAAACCCCTAGTTTCTTTTTCGCAGATCCATTGCTTGAACCACCTTAGTTATAGCGTAAAACGCCCATAATGATGCTCTAAATGGGGTGGATTAATAACTTCTTTAGAGAAGAACCCTATAATTTCTTTGTGCAAGTTATATTGTTTTACACAAACTCGCATTTAAAATAAAATCCATTATTAGTTTTGCTAAAAACATGCACTCGTTTTCCATATTAGTTGAAATATATGTAAATGGCACATATAGGGCCTGTGTTTGCTTTACCAATATATTGAGAAGTTGAATATTACATATTCTATTCTAAAACATAAAATCACTTACAAAAAGCTAACACTATTCTAATCTCATATATAAATCATATAAATAAATAAGTAAATAATGAGGCTGTTTATTATAAAATAAAATTTAGTATTTATTATTTATTAGGAAATTTAAAAAAATCGACTTCAATAATAATATTATTGATGATGACGATTATTATTATTATTATTATTTTTATTATTATTATTATTAAGTAGGAACTTTGTTTATTTATTTTTTAGAAAAGTCTACTTTTACAATTTGACACATGTAAACCACTGCAGAAAGTTCTAACCAGCAGGCCCATGTCATATACAGTACAGATACTTAATAAATAACCTACTATAAATTAAAAGAATTAACGTATGCTATGTTTTTTGTTTTCACCGGCTTTGGAGATGTAACATAAATTCCGCTTGTAAATAATAGGTCGCCTATAGCTTTCACCATGAGGCTGTGTTCAAAATGACATCAATGTTTTCAAAGTGCACTACGAAGGGAACGCAATTGTAGACATGAAGATCGCTAAAACTGAACTGTAAAAACAGTTTGAAAGCAAATTACACCTAAGAGAGATGACCTTAATGCTTATTTATTTTTAATAATTCCAACTTTGAATGTTAGAATGTTCTAAATGAATAGGGCATAGGGGGGATAAGTTGGAATAGAACACAGCCAGGAACTATGTTTCTAACTACAGCTCCAGAGGTGTAGCTGTAAGTGCACAAGTTTGCGATGCAGTTTGCGAATGTTCGTTGGAGCGATGGATTTGGGAAACAGCAAATCAATGAACTATGTTTGTAACAACGGAACTTGCGACCTTAGTTGGCTAACGATGGTTTTGCGAAACGCACCCCTAATACAACACACAACATATTAAAGCATCTTTTGTGTTTCCCTCTAATTTATAAAAATTAGCACATACACACACACATACGTCTCACTTGTTAAAATGACATATTTGAACATTCTTCAAAACATTTGGGATAACGTAATTACATAAGTGAGCAAAATATACCACTGTTCTAGTGGTTTTTGGATAGTTTCATGAAAATAAACACTTCCATATTGTGCCTTTAATTGATCAGTTAATTGTTTGTGTATCGAGTCTGCAGGTTTCAGTTTTAACATACTTGATCTTCCCGGGTCCTTGCCCGTAGCCCTTTGCCTCAAGCTTCCTGTAGAAGTTGCGCAATTTGGCCTCAAAGTCTCTTCTGTACGGGGCTGGAGCCCGAGCCCTCTGAGTCCCTGACGAGAAGAGAAATAACCATAAATCACCAACACATGTGAAGTCCAGCTTACTGCACACACCAATCATCAGGGAATGACTGTTGAGGATCAGCAGACTATAAGAGCACTCCAAAGGGAATGGAGTTTGTTCACCTTCAGAACAAACACGTGAATGGAGAGATGATTATTCCTGTCATTATATAAAAAAACATAGGGATCTTTGATAATGCAGTTCTGTCTTTAATCAGTTTTGGTTTCGTTTTTTTGGTTGTGTCCAAACATGCACATTGGTCAAGTTTTACAAGATGAGAGAATACACTTCATGGACTTGTAAGGAAACGCTTTAGGTGGAGGTTTGAATGTTCACACACAACAGGCTCAGGGTGTGTAAATGTCTGTCAGGACACAGAGAGGGGCAGCTGGGTGGGACAGTTTTTGAGGTTTGAGAGCGGCTGACCTGGAGAACTCTCACCAGACAGACAGCAGGCTGGAACGAGAGGAGTTCGCTCCAGAAAGCCTTTAGAGCAGATCAGAGTGTGTGTGAATGAACTATACCTTGCCTAAAAACATTTAAGGTTGTTTATGTAAATAAAGCATTACGACCAGTTGAAGTATAATGCAGATCCAGAAGGTTATTACCTTATAACTAAATGTAATATGATCTGTATTTTACTGTAAGACAGTTATAGTACAGTAAATTACAGTATTTTTGCTGTAATTGTTTTAGTTAGTTACTGGTGAACTGCTGCCAGTAAGTTACAGTAGATTCTATAGGAAATTGCTAACAGTGTACTTGCATCACCCTAAGGGGGTTTATTTTGGTATTAACAACAAGCTGGATGTAAAATATTTCAAGACAATCTTCCATGATTAAATAATTAGACATAAGTTTATATTAGTTTACTTTGCATTTGTAGAATCACAATTTGTTAATCTAGACTCAAAGACACAAGATCCAGTGTGATTTTGTGCTGGAATCTTGGCTGCTTCAGGGCTTTCATGGATTAATAAAATATAACATTAAAACCACCAGTAGGTGGCAGTCCAGTCTTAATGAGTGATTCCTCATTCAAATGATTCATTCAAAACGGCTGATTCATTTAAAAACAAAATCAGTTCCTCTTTCTAAGGCTATGTCCACACATACACAGGTATTTTTATAAACGGGTTTATAGTAGTGGTGGGCCATTATTGGTGTTAACATGCTGCGTTTACGCGAGACTTTTATCGCGTGATAAAAAATATAGCTGTAATTTATTCTCAAAGTTGGGTTGGGAGCTGGGTCTATTCAACGCAAGCTATGATGACTTTCACCTTGATATTTTAGCGCAGATGTATACCTTACCAGTGAGCCGTCTGACAAAAAAAAGTGCCCTTCTGAATCAAATCAGCAGAATGCCCTTCTGGATCTTTCACTTACCTCGAAGACACTACTGACTACGCAGTTTCACTTTAACTCATGAACATTTCATTCATGCCTCCGTGACAAACTGGGGTATTAGATGCAAATAAGGAGTAAGGACTGGTGAGAGTGTTATGGAATTTAATAACGCACGCCAAATGGAATGAAAAAAACTTTCGCATTTTGTGATGTGTGTGTGTTTGCGGTCCTTTACTGACAGCCGTGTGTGTGGATCTTGTTGGAAAATATGGCGATAAGTCCTACATGACGGTAATAGTTTGATCACGGTGTTTACTGCAATAATGCCACTAATATATGCACTCCACATGTCTTAATTCCATTTCTGTTTTGTTCAGTTATGACTTTAGTCGGATTAAGGTGATCAAAAAAAAAAAAAAAAAAAAAAATTCGCTGTTTGGAGCTTATGTAGGCCTACAGTTCACAATTCATGTTTAACTGAATAAACAGTACATATTATTGAACATCAATTATTTTCATCACCAATTATCATAGTAGAACAGTTTCTCCAGCAGTTTTTGATACATTTTGGAAACAGGAGATGAGATAAGCCCCTGGTCTAATGCACCACCTGGCTTGAGAAACCCGTTCTCAAAGACTTATATTTAGTCATTATTTGGGTAGCACACATATTCTGAACGCCTTCAGCAGAATTCAAATGAACCATTTTAATCTAGATTAATCTAGATTAATTTCAAGATTACAGTGAGATTAATCTAGATTAAATGAAATTAATCTAAGCCCTCCTGTAGTTTATAGTTTTCCCCACTTTTACATTTTTTTTTATTTCCATTCACATGAAAACACATAAACACTGAACCAACAGGCGGCAATAAAAGCCTTTTTTGCTGGGTTCATACCAAATGGGGAATTTCATCAAAGCAAACATGAGAACAGAGCTGGATTACTGTCCCGCAGTGTGAACGAATATGCAATGTGTTTGTTGTGAACGATTTGTATTTGGCTAATTCACGTCTTACGTGTTTGGTGTGAACCAGGGCTTAATTTGTGCTGGAACACGCCAGATCCAGATCAGGCACCTCTGAAATCTGATCCAGCACCTCATTTTACCAATCCACTCCTTTCACTTTCTTCCGCGACTCCCCAACCCTCTTCGCTTTTGTCCGAGACAACCCCCCACTCTTCCCTTTCGCCCTTCGTCCGCGCCACCCCTCCGCCATCCAACGCCGACCCCAAAACCCCAATACCCCCACTCCCTCCACTTTCCTGCGCGACACCTCTCCATCCTCGAGTAGCATGCCGGATCTGTTACCACAATCTTTCCCGGCACCTCGCAATTCACAAATTAAGCACTGGTGTGAACCCAGGTATTTTGGCCAATCACAAAGGAGAAAGCAGCGTGCATGAGACGAGAACTGCACCCGGAGTTTCGAAAGTCTTCACCTTGGCTGGAGTTTTCAGGAAGTTTCTGTCACCTGATACTTGGTTTTTATATGGACGAACAGCCAAACCACATAGAAGAAAAGTACGCTTTTGAAAATAGTTGTGTTTGTGTGGACAGGGCCTGACTAGATAATCAACAAAACACTGCAGTGTTGTGCAGAGACGCACCAATGTTCTGCTCAACTGTCTATTTTCATTGAACAAAAAAAAGTTTGTAAAACTTTTGCATTTAAATCATTACTATTACTTTTGTGTAACTGGCTCTCTATCTTGTGTGATATTACTTAACTGTGTTATACCATTTTAACATAAAGTCAAACATGGATTTTTTTTAACTGTAATTATAAGCTTATTTTTGTTGCATTCAAAAAGACGTCCTCACACAGTGATTTCAGACTCTTAAGACATCTTTTAATTTGTGTGTTATTTTGCATGCTGGTGACTTTGATTTGGAATGTTTACACCACATGCAAATAAGACCTGAACTCAAAATGATCATGTAATGTTGTCTTGAATAAAACATAAATAAAAGAGCGTTCGATTAATGCTCTTGGTCGACTCACCTGGAGAATTTTGAGGAGAAGAACCAGGAGAGCAGCGAGGTGAAAAGTTGAACCCGGGGTGAAATGATGCGAGAGGAACGTAAGACATGATGTCCTCCTCAAACAAACTGAAAAACAAAGCATAACACATTCAGGGAAAAAAAAAACATGTTACTGAGTTTTCAGTCACGTGACCTGTGCAATTAAAAAAACCTGGCCTGGTGGGCAAAAAAAAAGATGGGCCAAATTGATAGCTACACTGGGATTTCCACAGAAATGCAGCACAAACCATATTTCCATCTGTTTCAAGATACAATATTTGGATCGTATATCAACAGAACAAAAACTGTCAATTGTGAGCACTTGCGATCCATATACTGCACCCGCAGCCATTTTTTTGGTCATTTAAAACCGCCATGTTATCTTTTGGATATCTATTGGATATATATAGCACGTACATGTGGTGTTGGTTTCTTTAACTAATATTTGCTGATAGAAAAAATCTATTAGTTGATTTTTGCTATTTATACTTTAAATTTGCATTTTAATTTAAACTTTAATTTATAGGTGGGCATAGATTTTTTTTTTTTAATCTAAATTAATCTCACTGTAATCTTGGAATTAATATTAATTAATCTCACTGTAATCTTGAAATGAATCTAGATTAATCTATATTAAAATGGCTCAATTGAATTCTGCTGAAGGCGTTCAGAATATGTGTGCTACCCAAATAATGACAAAATAAAAGTCTTTGAGAAGGGGATTTCTCAAGCCAGGTGGTGCATTAGACCAGAGGCTTATCTCATCTCCTGTTTCCAAACTGCATCATAAACTGCTGGAGAAACTGTTCTACTATGATAATTGGTGATGAAAATAAATGATATTCAATAAGATGTTTTTGTGTTTACTAGGCTTGTGCCGGTATTCGGTAATGCGATAAATCACGGTAATGAATATGCACGATATTGTTATCGCGGGCACTTCAAAATACCGTGAAAAATAATAGATCCGAATTTATATTCTTAGAACGCGCCTTAGCTTATTTTCCATCAACCGCTTGAAGAAACACTGCGTATATGCTGCGCAGAACTGATGCGCACTCTGATGTAAACAATCCCCACATGTAGAAGCCATAGACTGTAAAATATATGGACGGAGTATCCGTGACGTCACCCATAGGTTTCTGAAGAGCGCAAAAGAAGCCACAAGTAGGCGCGGCCAACCGTCGCCATTTTGATCGCGCGTCATCGCACCCATGGCGGGATACCAAACAAGGGCAAAGAGGCGGAGAGTGGGCAGAGCTTGCTTAGACCTGGCAGACAGACTTTACTTTGGGAGAAACGCTTAATACTTCATTACCCGCGACTCGTTTGTGTTCTGACCACATGTGCTTGGCTGTACACTATATCAGTAAAGTGATTAGACTTTCAAAAACACTGTTGTAATACATTGAGCCACTAAACATTGTTCTTATGACATTTGTCTACAGGAGGTAAACGCGAAATACGTCCAAACACTTCAGATGTGTGTGTGTGTGTTAGTAAATGCAAGACTATTGATGAACTCCAGCATAACACTGTATGACAACGCTTCAGATGACTGTTCTAGAGCCTACAGATAATCAATCTGTCACATTCTGGAGTGCTTTACGGGTCTAAAGAAAAATATTAATGATAAATGATCTTAAATAAAACAAATACATTTATAGAGATGGTATAAAAGTATATAACTTTACTCACATGGGAAACGAGGCCACATGAATGGTTTGTGAGCACAATTAAATGCACACAGCATCCCATATCATCTGATAATTGTAAGAAATAAGTCCAAAGGCAGCTGACTGTGTAAAGCCACATAAAACAACACAAAAATACGATGAATATGCCGAGATCAGTGGCTAATCTGCCGGATTCAGCTGAGGTGAAGTGACGGCGACCAGCGAGACCTAGCTGTCACTCAAGTGGCCACGCCCTTAATTATGCAAACTTAATATAACCTAAAATAAAGGAAACGGATGAGTTATAAAAAAATTCACCCCCCTCACAGTTGTCATGGAGGGTAATAATAGCTATATGAACCAAAATCGTTCTTTGTACCAGGCTGTAAACACCTTTTTTTCTGCTGTAAAGTTGGCCATTCTAACAGTGGGCTCAATTGCACTTTGCTCTATTATGGAGCCAGGACTAGCGGAATTTTGATGAATTGCAGTTTCAGTTACTTCCGTATTGGCCTCCCGAGGGAGAGCGGGAGGTTGCCGCTTGGTAGAAGCCCTGTGTGCATGCAGGGTCCTCACACGCAGGGGCGGACTGGCCATCTGGCAAACCGGGGACTTTCCCGGTGGGCCGACGTACTTTTTGGGCCGGGCTGATCATCGTTTTATGATTTGATCGGCCCATAAAAGGCTTAGCAGCCTATCGTTTTTTTCTGCCTTATTGATTGACGCTGCTGTGATCTGTGACTCTCTGAAAGTAGATGCTTTTTTTCCCGGACAGACAGACCGGGCCGGCCCATGTGACACTGCAGCCCATTGGCTCTTTTCGGTATTGACATTGGGCTGGCCCAATCACAAACTCCTATTTTGGACTCCGTGTGAGCGTGCGTCGTCTGTGTGTATTTGTCAAAATAGTCGAGAGTCAGAGAGAAGAAACGCAAGGGAGGCGCAGAGAAATCGCGGGAAATACACCGGCGTTTCATTTAGCGATTCTGAAAAGTTCTCTGTTCATTCTAGTACACGGCTAAAAACGCAAATCACGTGACCACACACTCTCTGCCCAGAGCTGCAGCCACTAGTTCAGCGGGTAAGGATAAACCCCAGGTGAGAGTTTAGTGCATGTCAGACAGTTCATCTGCTGGATGGTCTCACCTCTATATAGTTGTTAAACGTGATATTGGATTCATCTTGTTGTCTCTAACAATTCTTATGTCTTTTGAATCACTTGTTCTCAGTTAACTGTTTTGGCTGAGTGCAAAGATAAGCTAATATATTAATTTATGTAACCACATACACTGATTCTGCACATTGACTGATTGCTTACCTTTATCGTTTAAATTTAATGTACGTTATACTGTTATAATGGCCATTATTGGTTATTAAAACTGATATTCTGCAAAAGAGACAGGGTAAAGTTCATTCTTTTCAATGGAAATGAAAGGAGACAGTTATATTTAAGCCCTGTTTTGTTATAAATATGCAGTGTGAAGATGATGCTCATAAAAATATGCAGCTACACGAGGCTGTTTGGTGTCTGTTAATCATAATATCAAAATGAAACAAATTTGCCTTATATTATGTTTTCATTGTTTAGATAGTGAAACAGCAAGCAGGATGAGGTGAAAGAGGTTAAAATGTAACACTGTTTCCTTTGAAGATTTACCCATGCATTAGCAGGCAGTTTTTGTTATGTTTATTATTGAATATAGGCTGAGTGAATAATGTATTGAATAAGCTAAATTGGCTGTAGTGTATGAGTGTGTGTGAATGAGTGTGTATGGGTGATTTCCAATATTGGGTTGTGGCTGGAAAGGCATCTGCTGCATAAAATATGCTGGAATAGTTGGCAGTTCATTCCACGATTGCTGATCGAAGACGGTTTCCCTTTGCACATTCACTTTGATATAATTGCTCAAGTTTACTTTTATTTTGTGTATTGTTTTATTTATATTTATTTGTATTTAAATGTTTGAAGTACTTTTAGTTAATTAAAAAGTTATTAAAGTTACTAAGTTGACGAAACTGAAGTTTTTTATGTTTTTTTTACCAGTTTCTCTAGTAAAATTACAATATCGTGATAATACCGTATACCGTGATAAAAGCTCAATCAATTAATCGCAGCATGAAAATGTGATACCGGCACATGCCTAGTGTTTACTAACTGTTTATTCAGTTAAACATAAATTTTGAACTGTAGGCCTACATAAGCAACATAAACAATTTTTGATTACCTTAATCCGACTAAAGTCATAATTGAACTAAACAGAAATGGAATTAAGACATGTGGAGTGCATATATTAGTGGCATCATTGAAGTAAACACCGTGATCAAACTATTACCATCATGTAGGACTTATCGCCATATTTTCCAACAAGATCCACACACACGGCTGTCAGTAAAGGACCGTAAACACACATACACACACATTGCGAAATGCGAAAGTTTTTTCTTTCTATTTGGCATGCGTTATTAAATTCCCTAATACTCTCACCAGTCCTTACTCCTTATTTGTGTCTAATACCCCAGTTTGTCACGGAGGCATGAATGAAATATTTATGAGTTAAAGTGAAACTGCCGAACTGCAGTTAAAGTCACCCAGAATTACAGGAAACTCAAACATAAAAGCACTTCACGTGAACACCTTAATTCTATTATTGTCTATTAAGACAAATAACTAGACTACAGATGTCCATGTAAACGTAGTCAGTTGTGTCTTTGAGGTAAGTGAAATATCCAGAAGGGCATCCTGCTGATTTAATTCAGTAGGGCACTTTTTTTGTCTGACACTCACCGGTCAGGTATACATCCGTGCTAAAATATTAAGGTGAAAGTCATCATAGCTTGTGTAGAATAGACGGAGCTCCCAACCCAACTTTGAGAATAGATTAATGGCGATATTTGTTTTTATCGTGCGATAAGAGTCTCACATTAATGCAGCACTTTAACGCCAATACTTTAAATGCATTTGACCTGCAAATTAGAATAGAAACTATATAAAAAGCACACAAACGCACAAACAATTATAGGTAGCATGGATTGTTATGGGTCAGTGATGCTACCATGCGGTACAAATCCATAAATTTCTCCTTTCTGGTTGTTCTTTTTCTAAAGGAAGTCTGCCAAAGCACAGCTCAGTTGTGTCTCCTCGTCGCATAGTAATGCTATATACTAGACAACAATTATCCATTTTTTTGGCAAAAAAAGAGATAAATTAATAAGCCTGTGACTTGGCAGTCAGCGGGAGATAGTAATGTTTTGCCCTCCAGGGAGGAGTGTTCCCCTAATGGTGTGATGACATGTGAAAACTATCAATAGAATATACGTTTCCCCCTCTCAACAGTGTGGCTTGTTTTTCTAGTAAATCTGGATGTTTTACCTTAACAGCATGACCAGGTCAGCATCACACGACAGCTTCTCCAGTCTCTGCGTGCCTTCGGTTCGGATGTGATGCACTTTATCCCTTAAAAAATTAACAGAACCCAAAAAGCTCAGACTTGTTTGAAGGTGCCAATGATGGATTTGATAATGATAACAGAGGAATTAATATGGTCCTACTTGAGTGAGTGATTCCTGGCAAAGCTGGGCTGACGCTCCTGTAGCACCTCGAAGATGTTTGGTTGCCGTAAAAATGCTACAATTTTATCATTGTATGCTGGAACGAAGAAAACATTCATATCGAATCAACAATAAATATTTGATATCGATGAGCCACCGAGTTTCTTTTGATGGTTATTCAGAAATTTAAATAACAACAGCATGAATAATATGTTTATGACAACAAATTGACAACAACATATTCATAATCATTAATAATATTCCTAATCCTTAAGAATGATTCAAATGTTTTAGGCAGTCTCAAGACTTTAGATTTTTGTATAAATCCTAAAAAACATTTTACATACATTTAAAAAACATTACACATATTTGTATAAAATCTTCCAAACAACAAAGGATCAGCACATGCTACGTAAAAAACAGTCCAAACACAATTTCTGTCACTTTTTAAATCACTAGTCACACTAAAATGACTTAAAATTATGTTTATGTAGATATTTCATGTAATATTAGTAGTATACTTTTATTTTAAATAATCAATTAAATATTGCATCCAAAGATTTATTAAAAACCCAGATCATGACATTTTTTACTGTATCATCCATGAAATATTTGAACAAAATAAGTGTTAATAAGTGAATAAAATATAAGATACTGTATATACTACTATTAAATGTTTTTATAGTTATTTTACGCTTATAAATTTGACAAAAAAATTTAAATATTGACATACAAAAGTGTTCTGCAACAATAAATCTTTATTTATTCATTTTCATTTGCTTAATTATTTCATATTAGTCAAAAAAATTACAGTATATTGTTCTAAAACACTTTACTTTTATCAAATTGATGAGCATAAAAATATTAATATTAGAGTAGGGGTTTAACCCTGGTATCCTGGACAAATTTGCCCACTGGCCTCATGGCCTCCTAACCATAACTTTTGCTATCATGGCCTCCTAACCATCCCCATATTATAATTGGCTTCATCACTCTGTCTGCACGCCACCAATCAGCTGGTGTGTGGTCTGGCGCAATATGGCTGCCGTCGCATCATCCAGGTGGATGCTGCACACTGGTGGTGGATGAAGAGATACCCCCAAATGCGTAATGCGATTTTGAGTGTCCGGAAAAGTGCTGTATAAATGTAAGGAATTATTATTATTTTTATTTGTATTATTATTATTATTATTATTATTATTATTATTACTATATCAATATTTACTATTTTTGTCAAATTGATGAGCATAAAAAATGTTTAAAACATTTAATAGTAGTATATACTGTACAGTATATTGTGTTTTATCCACTTCATTGTATTAAAAAAAACTTCCTGGATTAAAAAAACAGTAGTGTCTATAATGGAAACTTCTGAACAAATACACAGCATACACATGTTAGCTCCATTGCACAGCTCTAAGTGCAGTCAAACCAGTGAACTGTTGATTAAATGTGGTTTATACCTAATGGCACTGGCTCCTGCTGGCTTTGGTTTCGTATGGCTGCAACCAGGCTGTTTCCAGGCCTGGCTAACAAAGACACCCCTCGGGTGCGTGACACCTCAGATGCCTGAACACAAATAAATACACCAATATTAATATCACTGCAACTGACATTTATGTGCTGCTTGAATTCACTCACTTGTTTTCACTCACTCCTTTAAGTGAACTACATTAGTCTACCCTGGCTCATTAAGGATATGTACCCCTGCACATATTTCTGGACAGCGTGAAACACATCGCAGGAGCTACGTTTTTTGCAGTTTTTGTTTTCGCAAATCCACCAGAGGCTGCTGTGTATGGTTTTTGAGATCTCAAATTTCTCTCATGAGTGCCATTCGCACCTGCTTTTCTCGCGTAAATCCACCACAGGCCGCTGTTGACTGACAGACTGATCGACTGACCCAACCTCCTTCTTCCCTAAACCCAACCAATAGTGTTTTCAAAAGCACAGATTGAGCAGCGCCCACCGCCTTCCCTATACCCATCCGACAGTGTTTTCAAAAGCAATCTAGAAAAAGAAAGGCCCGCGCGGCAGCCTGATTTTTACCACATTTTTCAGATTTTACCGCGTTCTTACCCTGTTATTTACTTATTTGTTTTATTTTTTGCCTTTTCTTTTACCTGCTTTCTAGAACCATTCTTCGACGGACTTGAACCCCTTTGTAACGGTCAACTCTGTTCTGCAAGTCCACCGACATACACAGTGAGCAAGTAAGCAAAAAAGCCGTTCACACGGAGGTAAGCAGTCAGCTGATAGCACAAAAAGAAACTGTGAGCGGCGTCATACCATCCCATAGCATTCATTTTAAAGATGCCAAATCTATACTGCAAATGTAGTTCTGGCTACAGAATTCGCACTCTTCAGAAATGTATACGGGGGTACATTTTCACAATGAGCCTGTGTTGATATTAGTGGACTAAGTACGGAATCGTGAATGAGGATATGGTGGTCAATTTTGAATAAAACATTTTATTTATATTGCAACGCTATGGGATTTCCTGAATCATGGGTGTTTGGAGTTGGAGAGAGATCCCTTTGGAGGATTTGTACTATGTAATGCAGAGAAAATATTCATTCTGAGAAAAGAGCATTTAAAATTATGATTGAAATCTACTAAGTGTGATAAAAGAAACATTTAAAAGTGTAGTTAAGATGTTTTATTTACATTAGACTGAAAAAAACTACATTTTTATATGAAGCAAATTATATTTGTAAAATATTTTGTTTCTCTTTTCAAAGCACAAAACAAAAAAGTAATCTCTTCAGTGCATTGAGTGCTCAAAGTCATTCATTCCCTCCTTTAAGTGGACTATTAAGTGGACTAAGTAGAGAATAGTGAATGAGGGTGATTTTGGATACAGCACAAGTATGTCTGACCTCTCCTGCGCTGTAGCTGCGCAATCTCTGCAGGTGCTGGCGGTGCGTCAGGTGGTTTGGTAATCTGCCGTTTTGCAAGGGGATTCTGGGATCGATGAAGGTTGTGGCACGACTGTTGTGGTCTACAAAAAAGGACTGCAAAGGAAAGTGAACGTGAAATAATGCTTGGACTGATGTGAGCTCCCATAATGAAGTATGTACTGTTGTCTACCTTCCCCTGCGGGTCAGTTTTGATCTCCCAGCCGCGCGGCAGCTCCAGCTGAGCGTCTGCAAAGCGGTTCAGGAACGTCACCAGGTCACGGTTGTGCTGGTAGCGCTCAAAATTTCGAGCATCCCGTCGGATCTTTAGGACCATGTGTTTCAGACACGAGCTGTTGGTGAACATTCGATACGCACCCTGGGGAAAAAAAGAACATTTAAAAAAATAAATAAATACCTAAAGTATCATCACTCTCTTTATTTTTTTAACAACTAGAAGGGTTTATTTTTGTAAACTGAGATGTATCCATAATATGAAAGCACAAGTAAATAAGCTTTCCATTGATGTATGGTTTGTTAGGTTAGGAAACTATTAGACCAAGATACAACTATTTGAAAATCTGTAATCTGCAATGCATATTACTAATCAAAAATTAAATTTGCTGCTGGAAATTTACAAATTGTCTTTATGGAACATTATATTTAATATTCAAATTATTTTTGGCATAAAATAAAAATAAATAATTTTAATCTATATACTGTGTTTCTGGCATCTGTCTAAAAGTATACCTGTATAAAATAACACATCATACAGAATGTGGTCACAAATTAATAGCGACTATAAAAAAAATGTAATTGAACTCATCAAATTTAAACATTATGTTAAGTTCATATTTATATTTATGAAATAAAAAAGGCGACACAGTGGCGCAGTAGGTAGTGCTGTCGCCTCACAGCAAGAAGGTCGCTGGTTCGAGCCTTGGCTGGGTCAGTTGGCGTTTCTGTGTGAAGTTTGCATGTTCTCCCTGCGTTTGCGTGGGTTTCCTCCGAGTGCTCCGGTTTCCCCTTACAGTCCAAAGACATGCGGTACAGGTGAATTGGCAAGGCTAAATTGTCTGTAGTGTATGAGTGTGAGTGAGTGTGTATGGATATTTCCCCAGAGATGGGTTGCGGCCGGAAGGGCATCCGCTGTGTAAAACATGTGCGGGATAAATTGGCGGTTTATTCCGCTGTGGCGACCCAAGATTAATAAAGGGACTAAGCCGAAAAGAAAATGAATGAATGAATAAAATAAAAATCAAATAAACAAATAAAACTACTAATAAAAACTCGGATAGCATCTTAGAATCATTTTAATCTGCTTATTTGTTGCTTAAATATGTTGTTCTTAGATTTTAAAGAATATTTTTGTGGAAACCATGATATATTTTATCAGGATCTTGTAGGTAACCAGTCCATGCAGAGAAATGAAAAGGTTAGTTCACACAGAAATGAAGATTCTGTTAATAACTACTCACTCTCATGTTGTGCCAATCCCCTGAGACCTTCATTCATTTTCACAACACAATAGAAGATAATTTAGAAGAAATCCAAGAGCTCTCTCAACATTGCTGTCTATGGAGGACGAGAGAGCTCCAGGATTTCATCTAAATCAACTTAACTTGTGTTCTGAAGATGAACAAAAGTCTCAGGAGATTGAAACGACATGGGGGAGAGTTATTAATAACAGAACTTTCATTTCTGTGTGAACTAACCCTTTAATAACATATACTATATAGTGTGGTGAAACTCACATAATTAGCGTGGAGAACAGTGAAGAACTCTGGGTGAGTGATGAATTTGACCGCTGGACTCTGTAACAGTAACGTAATCTTCTGACAGTGGCCTGGAGAACATGGGGTGTCTCTCCTCAACTCTTAAAAGACAAAATATCATTAGAAAAGGCACAGAATAAAACAAATCCAGCCTATAGTTTCTTGTTAACACTTCTGCACCGCCAAACCTGCAACATTTACAATAATCACAGTTCCGTCTTACCATCTTTCTGCATCTAATGTGCTCTGCAGTACAAACAAATGTGTTTAACATATTAAACAAACCAAACCAGGTTTCAAAAGGTTGAAGCCTAAAGTGACTTTAACATCGCTCGTTCTTCCTCAAAGAAAGTGATAAAATAGGTTTTTATATGTGAATTAATTATTAAAAAATAGTATTTAGAAGCCATAAGATACTGTCGGTAACATGTTACTTGAAAAGGTGTTCATAAGACTGTCATCAAACCTTTATAATCACGACATGACATTTTTATAGATGCTTATGACAACTGTTATTAAGTGTCATTTGCTTAGTTATGTCATTTTAAATGCAAAGATGACGCTGTTTATGAAAACTTGATATAAACAAATACATCACCTTTGTCATAACATTACTAAGACAATATAACTTGTCATAAACCTGTCATAAACATGATTGTCACTGTCACAAGAAGGGACTGGAACCAGAGATGCAAGTATAACATGACAGGGTTAAACAGAACACAATGTAGCTGAAGTGCAGGATGGAGATGGATGACCAGATGGATCAGGGGGACCTGAGGATAATGCAGAGAAGCCAGGCACACAGATATACACGTATGGGGATCGATGAGAACCAGAGGAGGGACCAGGAGAAACCAGACTAGGAAGGAGAGATGCAGACACTGGAAATTACAGGGAACTAGAGAGGTACGGAAACTTGGAAATAGAGTAAAAAACACTGACCGAGAGGAGAGTGCAGTCCTTCGTATTAGCAACGAGGCCGGACAGTAAGTGAGGTCTGGTGAGGGTATTTATGGTGCTGGAGTGATGAATGGGAATGACTTGCAGATGGGGTGGTGATTAGTACTCGGGTGACAGTGATCGGGGTGATTGAGAGTGGGGAGAACCTGGCCTGGCTGTGACTGTCACGAGGCATAAGTCTACTAAAGGAGGTCAAGCCTTCTCATTTATGGCTCCTAAACTCTGGAATAGCCTTCCTGATAATGTCTAAGGCTCAGACACACTCTTTCAGTTATCTTTCAGTATCACATAACAGTATGATGCATGAGTATGCTCCACACAGGTGAGTGGGCTTAACAAACCACCACACTACTCCTGTCTTAATGCACCCGACATTTTGTTAGAAACACTTATGTGCTTTATATGTTTGTTTCTATGTCTGTTTATATAACTACTATTTTCATTTATAGTACTTAATTTTTGCATTTCGTGTTTAAATACACTATGAACAGCAGTGATGACTGATTAATGACTAATTGTTTTCTTTATATTTCCACTTGGGGATTCTCATCCCGAGGCCTCTAGAGATTATGCAGCGCCACTGATGCGGTCCAAGACCTGTGAAGAAATGATGCCAAGGTCTCCATAATCCTGGACCAGGCCGTATCCTGAGCAGATGCCGCGGCAGTCATGGAGGAGTGGAGAGCATGAGATTGATTCCTGAAAAACCCCAGTGACAAACGAGTTTCCGCATTGATCCCCTGGGCCAGCCTGAACACCCGCCTGTGCCCTACTCACACCTGCAGCTTCTCTACAATGGACATCTAGCGTTCTCCAGCCTCCGGTGCCTAGACTGCAGCTCCGCACAGGAAGTTTGGCCAGAGGAGAAATGGTCGTGCCCAACTGAGCCTGGTTTCTCTCGAGATCATTTTTCCTTCACTTTCGTCAATTGGTGAAGTTTGTTCCTCGCCACTGTCGCCACTGGCGTGCTTGGTTTTAGGACTTGTGGAGCAGCGCATTGATGGATTTGCTCTTCAGCGTTTGGACTTTCTGACACTGTTTCAGTTTACTAGAACTTCTATGTTAAGCTGCTTTGACACAATCTACATTGTAAAAGCGCTATAGAAATAAAGATGAATTGAACTGATTAGAATTGTGTGATAAATATTTTTTCTGATCACATTTTCAGTGGAATAAACCCTTCTTAAAATCTCTCATTAAAAGTGTCTTAACTATGTCAATTCATTTTAAGAGCATCATTAATATTTAATGACATTTTAATGACAAATTCAGCTTGTAACACTGTAGTTGAGGTCAAAACAATATATTAATGACGCTGTTATAAAATTTTTATAAAGGCTTTATGACAGATTTATGATGGTTGTCTTGGTAATGTCAAGCTGTCGTGACTGTTTGTGATGTATTGTTTATGTCAAGTTGTCATAACAAACTAAGTCATCTTTGCATTTAATATGTCCTCTTTGAATACCCCTTCAAGTAAAGTGTAACCATACTGTCTATATTTGTAATAAACCATCGAGCAGCTTTGACATGTGGAATGTAGATTAGGAAATTTGCATAATTCTGCAAATGGATTTAAACATTGTAAATGGTGTTTAATGGGGCTGAGAAAATTACTCTCTAATTGGTAGCTGGAAGCATTATCAAACGGCCTGGATAAGAGCGTTATGCATTGAAGATAATGTGCGCACAATAAACAAAAACAAACAGGCTGCGATTGCGAACGCTTTTCACCCTTTTAAGCGAACAGGACGGATGATCATTACGTGTGATGTGTGAATTCACCGTTTGTTTGCAGAGGCGAGTCTGTCTCAGTATTGGCTGTTCTGTCATTACGGGGGCTTCCTGATTCCTCTTCTCTCCTCTCGGTGGCCATCGTCCTCTGGATAGTCTGATACCTGATGAGGACACAGGTTTGGTTTTTATTAGACACGTATGTCAGTACAGCTTTTTGTCAGGACTTAAATATTTATACTTAACGTACAGAACTTGGTATTTTAAAGAATGATGGTTGATGGCCCCCATTGACTTCCATAGTAGTATTTTCCTACTATTAAAGTCAATCAATCAGCATTCTTCAAAATATCTCATAAAGGTTTAAAATCACATGAGGGAGAATAAATTGAAGTAATTTTCATTATGGGGTGAACTATCCCTTTAAATCTTCATCAGATGCATCCAATTCAGCTGACCTGTATTGCAGATTATTTTGTAGAAGTAAACAAATAATAAAAAGAGCAAAAACATGTTTGATCTACAGTAATAAACACAACAAAAAAGATATTTTGAAGAATGCTGATTGATGGCACCCATTGACTTCCATTTGAATTTTTCGTACCATTGAAATCGATCAACCTGCATTCTTCAAAATATGTCATAAAGCTTTAAAATCACATGAGGGAGAATAAATTGAAGTAATTTTCATTATGGGGTGAACTATCCCTTTAAATCCTCATCTATGAGTCCGATTCAGCTGATTTGTATTGCAGGTTATTTTGTAGAAGTAAACAAATAATAAAAAGAGCAAAAACATGTTTGATCTACAGTAATAAACACAACAAAAAAGATATTTTGAAGAATGCTGATTGATGGCACCCATTGACTTCCATTTGAATTTTTCGTACCATTGAAATCGATCAACCTGCATTCTTCAAAATATGTCATAAAGGTTTAAAATCACATGAGGGAGAATAAATTGAAAGAATTTTCATTATGTGGTGAACTATCCCTTTAAAATCCTCATCGATGAGTCCGATTCAGCTGATTCGTATTGCAGGTTATTTTGTAGAAGTATACAAATAATAAAAAGAGCAATAACATGTTTGATCTACAGTAATAAACACACACAAAAAAGATAATTTGAAGAATGCTGATTGATGGTCCCTATTGACTTCCATAGTCATTTTTCACCTACTATTGAAATCGATCAACCAGCATTCTTCAAAATATCTCATAAAGATTTAAAACCAAATGGGGGAGAATAAATTGAGGTAGGTTTTGGGTGAACTATCCCTTTAAATCTTTATCAGATGATTCAGCTGATCTGTATTCCAGGTTATTCCGTAAAAGTATACAAATAATAAAGAGCAAAAACATGTTTGATCTATGGTAACACACACAAAAAAAGATAATTTGAAGAACGCTGATTGATGGCACCCATTGACTTCCATAGTCATTTTTTTTCCTACTGTGGAAGTTAATTAACCAGCATTCTTTAAAGTATCTCAAAATTGGGGTATAAATAAATACAGCCCCATTGACACCCTCTGCCAATGCACCGATGAAACATGCCAAAAGGATTTCAGAGAAAACTGAAAGTCATTGCATTTGGAAACAGAGATGAGTTTCTCAAGGTGAATGCGTACCATGGCTCTAGGGGTCAAACAACAAAAAATAAGGTCAAGAATCTTAGTGTGATTCTGGAGTCAGATATGAGTTTCAATAGTCATGTCAAAGCAGTTAGTAAATCAGCATACCATCATCTCAAAAACATTGCAGGAATGAGATGCTTTGTTTCTAGTGAAGACTTAGAGAAACTTGTTCATGCTTTTATCAGCAGCAGGGTGGATTACTGTAATGGCCTCCTCACTGGCCTTCCCAAAAAGAAAGTCAGACAGTTGCAGCTCATCCAGAACGCTGCGGCCAAGATTCTGACCAGAACCAGGAAATCAGAGCACATCACACCTGTCCTCAGGTCTTTACACTGGCTCCCAGTTACATTCAGAATAGATTTTAAAGTATTATTACTGGTCTATAAATCACTAAATGGCCTAGGAGCTCAATACATCACAGATATGCTGACTGAATGCAGAGCTAACAGATCCCTCAGATCATTAGGATCAAGTAAATTAGAAATTCCAAGAGTTCAGTCACAGCAGGGTGAATTTGCCTTCAGCTTTTACGCCCCTCTCTGCTGGAATCAGCTTCCAGAAAATATCAGATGTGCTCCAACATTAGGTATAGTCAAATCCAGACTGAAAACACATCTGTTTAGCTGTGCCTTTACTGAATGAGCACTGTGCTACGTCCGACAGATCACACTATTATGTCTTTCTTTTCCTTTTCATTCCTTTAAAACCTATTTTAATCTATTTAACCTATTTTTTATCCTTTAAAACCTATTTTAATCTGTTTTTAATCACATTTTAATGGGTTTTTATTCTCTGTTGTTTTTATTGTCTTATATTCTTTTCTTTTATGCATGTTAATGTAAAGTCCTTTGAATTACCATTGTGTAAGAAATGTGCTATATAAATAAACTTGCCTTCCCTAAATTGAGGTAGTTTTCATTTTTAGGTGAACTATCCTTTCAAATCTTCATCTGATGAATTCAATTCCGGTGATCTGTATTCCCGTTTATTTCACACAAGTATACCAATAATAAAAAGAGCAACGGCTGATGCCCAGTGTTGTTTACCTCCTGTTGAGCTGCTCCATCTGTTGGACGGATCCAGACCTGCGTAGGCCGTCCGGCGTGGCTGCAGATGTGGGTCTTTGCCAAGTGGTGGTCCGGTTAATGTGATCCACATAAAATACACGACCGTGACTGTCGATCCGGGCCTCCCAGTCTGAGCGAGCCAAACAAAACACAAACATTTGATGCCCAAAATCAATCTTAGCATTTAATATTCACTGCAGGTCAAAAGAAGCCCACTCTGCTCATCAATGCTGCATTTAATTAAATCAGAAATTATTAATAAATATCGTAGAAATAAATAAATATTTAGCAAAAAACATTAATATCGCTGATTTCAATCATTGATGGCATCTAAAAGTGGTATTAGGTCTACATTTATCTAACTGGGTCATCGTTTAATGACTTACATGTGTTTTTACTTCGAAAATCCCCTCAAATGTAGGAGGTTTGATATTTGAGTCATTTTGTGGGAACATTACACAAACACATACGTATGTACACACACACACACACACACACACACACACACACACACACTCCAGCAAATAAAAGAAGTGACAGACAGCTGTGATGTACTTCAAAGTGGTTCCTGCAGAATTGCTGATGTTATGACGGTAATCAGAGGTGAAATCTTGGAGTGTGGGTTAGTAAGAGCGAGGCTGGAACTACTACTGTCTGATGTGAAAGTTGATTTTGTGTTGATTGGTTGCAGTGTGACTATAGACTGCTTTGAAATGCAACAGGAAGTATGTGAAGGGAAGTACACCAGGTTAAACTGATACATTTAGATGGGTTTAACCGTTTTTAATCTGCAGTGTTTATTGGCTCAGTGGTTAGCCTGTCGCCTCACAGCAAGAAGGTCGCTGGTTCGAGTCAAAGCTGGATCAGTGGCATTTCTGCGTGGAGTATGCATGTTCTAGCCATGTTTCTGTGGGTTTCCTCCTGGTGCTCCGGTTTCCCCTACAGTCCAAAGACATGGTCTATAAGTGAATAGAATAAACTAAATCGGCCGTAGTGTATGTGTGTGAATTGATGTTTCCCAGTACTGGGTTGCAGCTGGAAAGGCAACCGCTGTGTAAAACATATGCTGGAATAGTTTGCGGTTCATTCCGCTGTGCAGACCCCTGATGAATAAAGGGACTAAGCTGAAGGAAAATGAATTAATAAATGAATAACTGGTTTGATGATCAAGAAACTATTATTAGAATGAATGTTGAGAATAGTTAGTTAACATCCTTTGATAAACAGGCAAATACTGTATTTATTAAAACCAAAACCTTTGTTTTACATTATACATGTATTTTTTGATACTTACAGTATATGATGAATGTAATGAGTCCTTGATGAATAAAAAATGTATTATATTATTACTTTTATGCAAAATCACAGTTTTAAAACAGTTGTGTGGGAACAATCTGTGAGTATAACCAGCTTCTAATGGTAAAAATGCATTAATTCTATCTTTTATAATCACACCTGATAAAACAGTCTGCAGAAACACTTTGATTGACATTCTCCCTTTGTACATGTCATAAGAGGGTAAAAAGCCCCGCCCATTAGTGATGATCTCTCCCTTGTTAGTAGTGGCAAAGAGCTTAGAATGACCAAGAGGCCACAGTCAATAGAACATTCCATTGCAACAGCAGCGCCCAGCAACAGCCCTGTGATTCTGCCATTTTGGAGTGAAAGCGATCGGCCGTCCATTGGAACTTATTGCTGTCGCGATGGCAAGCAGCTGCTTTGTTTTTTATTTATTTATTTAAAAAGCACATTAAAGCTGATATACAACCTGAAAGACGACAATACAACACTTACTATCACATTCATCAGCACTTTTAATAGTTTATTTAACAGTCTTATAATATGCTGTTGTTCTATTGGAATTTTCCTTCCAAAATGGCCGCCGCGCCACCTTGTGACTGTTTCCCAAATCGCACTAGAGTGTCGCCTCTTGGTGATTCTATGCTCTTTGGTAGTGATGTAACGATCATAAATCTCACGATTCGGATCACATTACATTTTTTTAGTCACGGATCGGACCATTTTTCGGATCAGCCAAAAAGGGGAGGAGACAAATGTAATTTGCTTTTCATTCATTACAAAAACAGTACCGCATGACACTTTTGGTTTTAACAAACAGAACTTAGAACCTGTACTTTTATTAAAAAATAAAATGAAGAAATAATCAGCTGAATAAAAATAAATTAAAATAAAATATTCAGTACTGTGAAAAATTCAGTTAATTTAACATTATAATATGTACAATCCATATTTATTTTTAGTCTCATTTTCAAGAAATGATTCAGTCATTCACTCATGAAACTTCATGTTTCATTGCTTGATGTGTCATTTTTGAAGAATTATTCAGTGGCATTTTATTTAACCTACTGGTTAAATAATGTAATTGCTGCCAATAACTTTCATTTTTGAGCGTCAAGTTATGCCAACTTCAGACTGCATGATTTTAGCCCCGATTTTGACTCGCCGACAGGTTTTGAGAAATCGCCGAAAAATGCCTGAAATTACAGGTAACTCAGTGCTCGTCACACAGTATGAACTATCAAAGACGTGATGAGAGAGTCGATGAGTCGCCGACGCCTGTGAGATATTTGGCTTGCTAAATATCAGGAGCTGTCAGCGATTTAAATCATGCCATGTGAAATGAGTTTTTACTGAAAATAACATCGGCGATCACCTACAGCCAATGAGAGAGCAGCATTCACTTGTGTGTGTGTGTGTGTGTGTGTGTGTGTGTGTGTGTGTGTGTGTGTGTGTGTATGTGTGCGTGCGTGTACCTGCAGGCCAGCAGGAGGTTAAGGGAGAAGTTAAAAGCGCTCATTTTCGGTATTTGGACCCAAGAAATTGAGGAAAAACTAGTAGAGGTTTGATGTTTCATACAGAAAGTAAAAAAAAAAAGTTGAGGAGAAATTGCTAATTCCCTTCAAACCCAGGTGAGCAAAAATGTACATTTTCTACCCTATTAAAGGCTAATTTCTTGTTATGTAGTTAATAACAAAAGATACACTACGTGGTTTTGGTTGTGAGACGTAGTTTGGACGAAGTTGTCGGCGATTCTTCCTATTGTAAAGTCATGCAATGTGAAAACCCCTGTCGCCGATCCATCTTGCAGTGTAAACAAAGCAGCGACTGAACGCTAGCCCAGATACTCATGCAGTGTGAAAACATCTGTGACCCGACTACTTTAAAAATCATGCAGTCTAAACTCGGCATTAAACGCATATGACGTGATTTTAATCTTTACCACAAACAACAGTGGTTTATATAAGCTGTAAACTGTTATCCCAGTACTTCTGTGTTATTTCACTGTTAGTAACTTCATAACTCAAAAGACTAAAGACTCAGTGGCGTAGCGAACAAGGGGGCCCTGCGCGACCCCACCCCCCAACCCCCATTTGTTAGATTTGAATGCAGCGATTGGAAGGATTAATAAACATATGCAAATCACCATCATTTATAATTTATGTTGCATGGTTGAGATTCTGATCTTTTAATGATTCATCCTGCAGCTTACACTGAATGCATTAATGCAGGCTGAACAAGTAGAGACAGAAAAGCCTTTTAATGAAACCCACCACATCCCAAATAACCTATCACAACTTCTTCCGTCATTATTATATTTTACAGTAAAGACTAAATGCTTTCATACATGTGATTTGAAGACAGCGAGAGGCGATCTCTCTGCAATAGTTACAAATTTATGATTAAACTCCATAAAAAAATGTATTAATTTGTGGGCCAAGTGTGTTCTGAACCGTGGGTTGTGATCCGTATGAATTACGGATCAATCATGATCCGTTACACCCCTACTCATTAGCACAGGACGTCAGTCTTGTTTTTGAATCTGCTACTATGCTGACACATAGGCATTTATAGCTCCGCCCTCTTTTGAAAAGAGCACAATCTCATTTGAATTTAAAGCGACAGTCACCAAAATGGCAAAATTAGAGTTTCTAAAGGTTTCAAAGAGTTATAAAACATTATTTGTGGTGTATTTTGAGATGAAACTTCACATACACACTACACACAGGGGCATCAAAGACGTATTTTACATCTTGTAAAAAGGGGCATAACAGGTCCCCTTTAGATTGTAATGCAAAAACACAACTTTGATATACTTTTTGATATAAAATATATTCTTTTGTGAACCTACAGCTTGTTCACCTGTAGTCCCTACCCAAAAATGAGTATTTTGTATGACTGTGAGTGTGTTATGGTGTGTGGCGAGACAGCAACACTTACTGGGCGGCAGCGGCTCATCTATGGTGGGATAGTGATGTGGATCGGGCCGCAGGGCGGGCAGCTGACTCACTGCAGGATGGTTACAAGGCAAAGGACATTCTCCTAAACACACCACAAACACAAGCCAGCACATTCTTCATAGATAGATTTCTATCACAAGTCACTGTGCCCCAAATTGATGACTTTCACCCAAAAATGAACATTTGCTGTTAATCACCCTCTATCACAGGGGTCTCAAACTCAAATTTGCAGATGGCCATTTCAGTCACTGACAATTCATAGGACGGCCATTTTAATATTCAAGTACAAAAAAAAAAGTGGAATCCTGATATAAATGATGCATCTTAGGACAGCAGACATGACGTTTATATTTCAAGCATTACCTGTTACCAGTGATAATGCAAATCAGCACGCTTATCATGTCACACATCAGCTGCTGAAATATATCTGTGGTTGTTGTGTATGACACACACCCAGTCATTCTTCCACAGAGTATATGCAGTCAAAACTCCAGCTTTTTGTTTCTTGTTGTACATATTGAAGGGGTAGTTTAAATTGCTATGAAAATACTACAAATAATAGTTATAATAATTATTATTCTGTCCCAACCAATTGTATTGTCCCAATAGCATAAGAACAACAGAAAGCAGATTGGGTAGCTTAAGTGACTTTACTGGCAATTGTTCTTCTCAATATCTTCCTCTTTTTGTAAAACTATAACAAACAGGGGAAATGTACATATTCACAGTTACTTTAAAGGTTTAATTCCACCAGCAGTATAATCTTACTAATGCACAAAGTTATGCAAATCTTAATAAGCATATGGGGAAAATCTATTAAATGAGACCATTTGAATCGAATATTAGCAAAATTATCATATTTGTTACACCACCAGCATAACGTGTAAGCCATGATGAAGTGTTTGTACAACAAAATACAAGTGGTATCAAAAATAGAGCACTTATGGATATATATTTTAATGTCCCACAGAATTAAAACACGTGTGTTACTCTGCACCGTACACTGAGAGAAAATGAAAGTAAAACTAATGTGAATGTAGTGCTATAAATGTCCACTAGGTGGCTGGTCAAAGTGGCGATATGCGACTGCAGAACAATGGTAGAGGTTCAAAAACGCATGTTTTAGAGGGCCAAATCTCGTTTGACATCACATGCAGGCTGGAGGGAGGAGGAGGGCGGGCCGAAAATGGCCCGCAGGCCAGCAGTTTGAAACCTCTGCTTTATCACATCTATGATCTACAGTAAAGTGAAAAAGTTGGGACACACTAATAAATTCCACATCAGGACATAAAAAAAAATCTGATCTTTGCATGTCGTACAATTTGGGAAACATAGATATTTACATTAGATGTCGCCTACCCTGTTGTTGTCTATTGGAAGGAATGCGTCAATAGAGCCGCCATTTTAGTACAGAGTAGCGCTCTTATGAAATGAATGTGGGACCAAGGTGCAATGGTATTAAGTCTACATTTATCTAATTAGGACCCAGTTTTTTTATTCAACAAAACTAGCATGAGCCTAGAATTTAGTGCAAGTTGATACTACTTTGCCGTATGGTGAATGCAGTAAGTGACTATTATCATCAGTAACGTTACTTGTTTAGCACTAAAGATCATAACATAAAAAACTAAATCTCACCTATGAAATGTTCTGCCTTTGTGCTTTGTTTTCTTTGTTTGCTCATTACTACACCCAGGGGTGCCACTGGGTGGTTTGGGGAGTTTAAGTTAGGACGATTCTAAGGGCCCCGCATTTTGGGGACCCCCAGAGACATTATCAAGGGCCCATGACCTACAACCTGACCTTGGTGTACCAGTCTGATTGTTTACAGAAGTTGACCGTTAGACACTCAAGTCTTTTGCTTCACAGTGTTTATAGAAGTCGTGTTAAGAAGATAAAACAATTTTAACTTTCACCCACAGCGGCGCTTTTTTGTCATACATAGTGTCAGAGCAGTGGACCAATCAGAAGCACTCGGAGGCAGGACTAGTGTTGCGTGCTTTTGTTTACAAGGTAGAAAGTTGGCATGACAATGACAAAATGGCGACAAAATACATGTTCTAACAGTCACTGCACATCTGGACTGACTGTATTTGTTGTGGGAGCATGTGAACTGAACCGTGAGCTTCGTACTGTGACCGTTTGGGAATACATGAATACATGTACCGTTACACCCCTACCATTTAAATGGTGAATAAATTACCAGCAAATGTTCATTTTTAGGTGAACTCCCCCTTTGAAAACAACTTCTCTACAAACCTGCAATACACATGATCTAAGCCTGAAAACCCATGCAAGTCTACTCACGTCTGCTACTCGGTCCGGCTGCCTCTCCATTACCCATAATGCCATGAGGGCTCTGAACGTGACTATCCGGTGCCTCCTCCCACTGACAGCTCCCGTCACCTGGCTCCCGACATTTAGCACCCTGCTCCGTGTCTGTCTCTGATCCCAGAATGCCATTCGGCTGCTCCATCTCGTCCTCGTCATCCTGCGAGGAGAACACTGTGCTCTCGGATCTCCGCGCACTGTCTAGGGACGGTGCGCGAATGGGACCAGAAGCTCTCGGGGACATGTGACTGCAGCACGCAACCGGGCTCAAATCGGGTGACCTCTGACCTCCAGTTTGCCCCTCAGCCCCGAGCGGATGTCCATCTCCATCCAGCATCTGGATGAGGTCAGAGAGGCGTTCATGAGAGCGGCTGCGAGGAAGAGTCCTGCGAGGGCCGTTGGGTGTTAAAGCGTGATCTTCAAGAGTCACACCTTCTTCTTCTTCTTCTTCTTCCTCTTCATCTTCTTCCTCTACACCTATTGGTCGGTCTGGTTCAGGCCCGGCGGAGTCTCCTGTCTGTGGTTGAGTGGCCGGCAGGCTGTGGAGCAGGTGGTGTATTCTGATGTAATGAGAGCGTGGTGTTTCGGGTTCCCCACAGGCTGAAGCGATGACCGTCTCAAGCTCAGATACAGGTAAAGAGCAGGGACGGGGCTTTCTTCTTGGAGTGGTTCGGATCCTCAGTGAACAGCCTTCCTCTAAATCCGCATCTGGCTCCTCTGAAGCCGGCTGCGGATCTGAAATCCCCTCCTCTTCGACTCCTGCGGGAGCTTCTGAAGACTCTTCTGCAAAGGCGCAATCATTCTCTGCTTCTTCTTCTTCAGCACCATTGACTGGATCCAAGACCTGTGAAGAGATGATGCCAACTGTCCAAGACTTCAAGGACAACACATACACTAAGGCTCAATCCTAATTCTACCCCTTAGGACTTCCCCTTACCCCTTACAGGGGTGTCCCAATTCTCTTTAGCTTGTAGGCGTAGGGCTAAGGGGAAGGGCTAGATAGCTCTTGAAACGGAGTGTTTCCAGGACCACACTCGAAACCAAGGGGTACGAAAATTTTGAGATTACACCAGCTACAACGGCAACATGGCTGCACACGCGAGTCAGGAGATGCACAAGTTGAAGTATTTTTTGGCATTATTAAGAAGTTTTACAACAAACAAGCATATGTTTTAATATATTAATAGCGCCGTTTGGGTTTTACTGTCATGTTTTTTAAAAACATTTTGCCTATCTATAATCCATATTAATAACTGTATAGTACAACCCAGGCTCATTCTGAAAACGTACCTGTATATACATTTATGGAGAGTGCTTAATATGTCCCTAAATACCTTCGCGAATGCACCAGAGGTCGTGTACGCTTTTTGAGATCTCAAATTTCTCTTGTGAATACCATTCGAGCTAGCTGTTCTTGCTTAAATCCACCAGAGGCCGCTGTCGACTGACTGACCAAAACGACCGTCTGACGCACCCTCCTCCTTCCCTAAACCAAACTGGTAGTGTTTTCAAAAGCAGCGATTGACCAGCGCCTACCCACTTCCCTAAACCCAACCGACAGTGTTTTCAAAAGCAATCCAGAAAAAGCAGCAGCCTGATCTTTACGTTTTCAGATTTTACCACATTCTCACCTTGTTATTTACTTGTTTATTTTATTTTTTGGTTTTTGTTTTTGTTTTAGCTGCTTTCTGGAACCGTACTTTGTCAGACTCGAACCCCGTCATCACGGTCAACTCTTCGGCATTTCAAGTCCGCCAACATACGCAGCAAGCTACTGGACAAACTGGGGTCTGTTCTTCATACGCTAGATTTAGTTATTGATGATTTGACATGATCCAGGATCGTTTTGTTCAAAACTCATACGAGAGTTGTTGTCATAGCAACAGTTCTGGTAGCTTAAACCTGTTAGGGAGCAGGTTTATTTCATATAAACAGGATTAGATCGGGTTTCTCAAGCAAATGTAATACTAAAAGTATGTACCAAATTCTGATATTTTCTTACCTACACTTGGGAAAATAGTAAAATTGTTTAAAAAAATGATATATACAATTATAATTAATAATATTTAATATTAAATAATTCATAATATTTATGTTTATATACATATAAATAAACATAAATAAATAAATAAATAAATAAATAAATAAATAAATAAATAAATAAATAAATAAATAAATAAATAAATCTTATGCAATCTGCACACTGAAATAAAAGTACAAAAATGGGGTGGTTTTCCTCAAGGGGATCAAAGGTACCGACCCAGCTTTACAAATTGTGTATGATAATAAACATGCACAATATTCGATTTTTTTGTTTGTTTGTTTGTTTTTTTAATGAAGGAATAATAATGTATGCAGTCATGCACATGTTTTAACAGCTAATATAATGGTGATTTGATGCTTTGCAAAGGTTTCAGACACCTTTAGTGATATCCAAATGCTTTAATGCAAAATACATTTAAATTTGCTGATTAAGAAACATGAATAGGCCTAGGCTACTATTATAAAGAAAATTCACTCTAAAAGTAAAACTGAATAAATTGCTAAATACTCTTGACACATAAACGTGCAAAGCCTTCAGCCCACAACAAATCTATCATATAGAAAAAAAATGTTTACTATGAATTTTCTAAAATTTTGCTCACATGGATAATTAATCAGATGATGTCATTACGCTGCTGCGCCGTCAGCCAATCGTTGCATTGCTGATCATGATTTTGATGATCGATTGATCTGTCCTTCACAACACACGCAGCGATCTCAGATCAGTTTATCCAGAGATTTTAATCTGATTCGCGAACTTGTTTGAAAAACCAAATTAGCCAGAAATCAGTAATCAAGACTAAAATATCCAAGATCTGCCAAATCATCTTGGATCATTTAAGCGAGGTACGAAGAACAGACCCCTGGTAACAGCAGAGGTAAGTCCTCATCTGGTAAGCCCGAAAAGGAACGGCACCATACCGCCCCAGCATTTGTTTTATTCTACATGGATACATAATTCACGAATTCCAGAAATGTACATAGGGGTATGTTTTCAGAATGAGCCTATGTTGGTATATTAGTCCCACAACATACTTTCACATCTGTCAGAAAAGTGTAGCAGCTGGGAATGACATCTTTACAGTGTCTGGTATAATGTTAATGTTGTTTTTGTGTGTTTACATAGATGTACGGTGTAAATACACAGTACAGTTACGAGCTTATTCCCACATTATATCGTTATGACAAAATGATATCGTTGCCTTCAGTGATTTTCTGAAGATGAATACCCAAAAATAATGCAACAGGAATAACTACAGCAGTCTCCATCGTCAATCACATAATATGAAGTAAGAAATCGCAATAACATATGATGACTTGTGTGTGTCTGTGTGTGTGTTGTAGTGCTGTCCCATTTCTTAGGGGTAAATTTAAAGCCCTCCTCCTTCACACTGTTTCAAGGGCCAAGGGGAAGAGGTAGGGGGTAAAAAAAAATTGGGATTGGGCCTTAATACACTTCATTGAACATGTACACATGGACATCACCTATATACTATATAACTGCAGGTTACTATGTTTATATATAAAAACGTTAACTGTTGAAAGCTATTAATTACTAGTTAAGTAGTTAAAGTTATTACTGGTAACTAATAAAGTTATTGTAACTTTAAAACCTTTTGTAAAGCTGCTTTGAAACAGTAATTCTTGTGAAAAGGGCTATACAAATAAACTGGAACTAAATTAAATTCTTTTACTTGTGTTGTTTCTTCTGCGTTGGTTTCACTTTGCTCCATCTCTGCTGCCGTTTCTTCTTCTCCCTGCTGTTCTTCCTCTAGACACTCTTCCTCTATGACATCTGCTTCAGCTGCACAGCTCTGACCAGATTCAACATCCATTGGCATCTCGACTGAAGCTGTATCTCCATCTAAGGGCAGCTCTGGGGCTCCGAGATCTAAACTCATGGTGTCTTCAGCTTGAGGCTGAGCTTGAGCTTCTGCTGCCGCCACCGGCTGCTCTGTGCTCAGAGACATGTCTTCATCATCTGCGGGCAGAGATGGCAAAAGTACACAAATACTTTACTCAAGTAGAAGTACAGATACTCATGTTTAAATGATTCTGGTAAAGCTGAAGTACTGACTACACTTTTGTACTAAAAGTAAAGAAGTACGGCCTCAAAAATGTACTTAAGTAAAAAGTACCCATTACTACTACACGTTTTAGTTTCACTAGGTACATATCCGATTCGCCCCCATGTATCATCATCCTGACGAAAACTCACATCGTTTACATACATGTTTTGTACATCATTCAGTTTTGTAGCTGTTGGATCCAAAACAACAGCTGACATTCATGTTGATACACTTTAAAAATAATTCTGTAGGCCTGTCTCACTATAAAAAATGTCTTACATTTTACACTCAGTTCTTTCCAAAATATATTGAATTAAAAAAAAAAATTATTAATTAATTAATTAATATATTTTTTAATTGTATATATTGAAAAATATATTTTCTTTTGCTAAAATAAATACTTATCATATTTGACTGCAAACTATATATATATATATATATATATATATATATATATTTTTTTTTTTTTTTTTTGCATTAGCAGCTCTCATACATAACCTGTTATTTTAGTGTGATATTTTATTTAGTTGTTAATTGTGATCTATAATTTATCTTGTGTAGACCTATATCTAATGACTCTTGCTAGCCTACTTTTTCCCAGGTAACGTGTTTTGGCTAAGCGCTAAGTTAATTTATGTTACCAAAGTAGCTCCTCCCCTTTAAAAAACCCCAGACAATAGCGGTTTGTTTCATCACAGCTCTGCCAGTGAGATCAAGTGAATCAAATGAAAAACAAATGAGAATTGTCTTGAAGGGGGCGGGGCATGTCAGATGCTAGAGAGCATTTGATTGGTCAGAAGATTTGATGAGAAACTGAAGTATGAGGTGACGTGGGAAAAAAAAACGTTTATCCATTTAGTCGGAAGTGACAAACTGAAAGCTTTAGATGCTTATACTGTTTTAGATTCATATTTTCTAATCATGTATTCTGTCACTGTTTTGGAGCACACTAGCTTCATTCATTCATTCATTTTTTTTTCGGCTTAGTCTTTTTATTAATCTGGGGTCGCCACAGCGGAATGAACTGCCAACTTATCCAGCATTTGTTTTACTCCACACAGAAATGCCAACTGACCCAGCAGGGGTCAAACCAGCGGCCTTCCTTCTTCCTTCTTCCTTCTTATAGATCACATTAAAACATAATGACACTAACATCTGAAAAACCTTATTATACGTTCATGCGACCTTTAAAGCAGCCGAATGCATATCAGAATATGTTAAAGCTATATTATATTTAAAAATATAATAAAAACCATAATCACCTGGATGAATGGAGGAGGTGATCTCGAACCTGAACTGCAGCTGCCCGCTGACATGCTCTGTTGGAAGTCTTCGACCCAGAGTATAGCTGACCACTCGATCACTATGACAAGAAACACAAGCAAGCAGCACTCCATTAGCATTTCACCTCATTAGCATGAAAGCAAGGTCACATATAAAAACAAACACTGCTTAAATTACAACAAAAAGAGGCTAGATTTGGTTTGATTATCTTTTTAATGCATTCATATTGCATTTAGTCATATAGCAGATGCTTTTGTCCAAAGCAACGTACAATTGAGGAGGCATTCAGCGATTCAACAAGAAGAGGCAATACACACAAGAAGTGCTAATTATGCAAAGGGACTGTTAGTGCTCAGAGAATTAAGTGCTAAAGTAAAGGCTGATTTATACATTCGCCTGGTGCCGCATCAAGCACCTCTAACAAAATGGATGAAGCTTTTATACTTGATGCATTCGCCGCTGAGATATTCTTTAAAACGTCAGGGGGCGGTCAAAATAAATAAATAAATCGACCGTGAAATCAGATGGATAAACATAGTTGTAGCAGGACGTTTCCTGTTCTACGCCAGTGATAGACAGTGACTACGTTAACATGGACATCAGTAATCAAATTATTTTGCCTTAATCTGAATAAGACACTAATATGATTAAGGTGAGCTGCTTTTTAAATGTGCATGTCATGATCCCGTTTTACATGTTATAGCACATAATTCGATTAACGTCATTGCGCCATCACGCTATCCACATTTCCTCTGGAGTTTCATGTAATTTCGGGAGATTCATTCTTAATTTGTTGACTTTAACTGCAGTTTGTTACTTTTGCTTTCGTTCAGGAACATTTCATGCATGCCCCCGTGGCAAACAAGATATTGGATCCGAGGAACTGCTGGAAGAGGGTAGTTTTAACGGAGTTTGATACCGCACGCTGTATGGGACAAAAAAAAAAAAAACTTTGCATTTCTCAGCAGATGCAGAGACTCTGTGGGAAGAGCCGTGTGTTTATAGACTATCCTGTCACAAAATACGGCAAAAATCATACGCGTCGAAAATTCTACATGACGGTAATAGTTTGAATGAGGTGTTAACATGTTTACATTCGGAAAGGAGCATTTACAGTGGATCTTTCAGTCCATAATATTGTAGTGATATTACTGTAAACATAGTAACTAAATCACTTTAACTAAGGTCTGAAAACAAAACCTTTGTTGCGGCACATTTATAAAAAGCAACACTAACGACCCATGTCTCCGAACAATTCTTCTTCTTCCACTTGTTTTTATTACAGTTGGCAACACAAGATGGCGTCTCTCTGCTGTCTGAACACTGTAACAGGTAAAAATTATTCACAATAGAGCGTGCTGATTGGTTCGAACCAAGTCTTTCTCATGAATTAATGATGGAAACTCAATGACGTCACTTGGTATCGACTGGTACAGAAAGCCAATCTCCACTCTGGAATTTACACAAGGATCTCATGTGACGTAGCTTCAAAATTTATTTTCAAACCGGAAGATGAATTTGCTCAAAATAATGCAAAAACAACCAATTTTCACTTTTTAGTGAAATATATGTGTCCTAATATATGTGTTTTTGGCAACGTGGGACACATATATGACTGTCAACATCTCACAAAATGTGTTTTGGTGTTTCATGACCCTTTAATGACAACAGAACATTAATTACTCTAGAAATATATTTTTTTATTATGGCAAGAATAAAATCCATAAAACATAATAATACACCTACCAAGGCGGCTAATTCACATAATGTGACCTTATGTTTATTACTTATTGTATATTTTTGCTTATTTTTAAAAACTAATTATACATTTTTTTTCGACCATGAATACATACATTACATGAAGTAAATAACATAAAGGTTTTTCAATAACAGTAGCTACTATATCTATCTACATAATCACTGCACAAAAAAGAAACTCGTGCAAGTCATGCTTCAATTAAAAAAGTAAATATAGAGTTGAAGTCAGAATTATTAGCCCCCCTTTTATTTTTTTTTATTTTTTAAATATTTCCTAAATTATGTTTAACACAGCAAATAAATTTTCACAGTATGTCTGATAATATTTTTTCTTCTGGAGAAAATCTTATTTGTTTTATTTCGGCTAGAATAAAAGCAGTTTTTAATTTTTTAAAAGCCATTTAAAGGTCCTTTAAGCTATATTTTTTATCGATAGTCTACAGAACAAACCATCATTATACAATAACTTGCCTGATTACCCTAACCTGCCTAGTTAACCTAAATAACCTAGTTAAGCCTTTAAATGACACTTTAAGCTGTATAGAAGTGTCTTAAAAAATATCTAGTCAAATATTATTTACTGTCATCATGACAAAGATCAAATAAATCAGTTATTAGAAATGAGTTATTAAAACTATTATGTTTAGAAATGTGTTGAAAAATCTTCTCTCTGTTAAACAGAAATTGGGGAAAAATAAACAGGGGTCTAATAATTTAGGGGGGCTAATAATTCTGACTTCAACTGTATATTAAAAAATGTTTGTACTTTATTTACAAAGTATATAGTAGCTTAGAGTGTGTTATATTTACTAGGTTCTCCTTTCTAACAGCTGTTGCAATTTCTAGCCAAGAATTTTTGGTCCTCGGGTTTCCATATAATCATGCATGAACAAATCCTAAAGATGTCTGTAGAGGCGTACCTGTTTCTGACAAAATCTCTTCAAAGCGATTCATATTCAAATCAAATACGGCACTGCACGAACTGTTCGCTCGAGTCTTGAAAAATTTTGTGCGCTCCGCCAGCCGAAATCATGTCGAGCCCTCCCAAAGCAAACCTTCGCCACCTTTGTGATGACGTCACATTCGCCGCATGCACTCAAGTGAACGCGTCGAGTAGAAATCATCCTTGAGGACATTGACTGTGTGTGTTACTTTTTTTTTGGAGAGAGTAGAACATTTCTACAGGTGGTTTGTCAAGCCCACTCACCTGTGTGAAGCTCGCTTCATAAACGCACAGTGTTTGTTTTTATAGCTATTGAGTGATTGTAAGAACGTGTCTGGTGCAAATGTGCAAAACTGGTGTCGGTCAGAGATGAAAGAGTGTGTTTTCAACAAGTGGTTTGTCAAGCCCACTCACCTGTGTGAGGCACACTCAAAAAATTGCATAATGTTTTGTGGATGTTGTCGTGTGGTGAGGTGGTAATGCATACCCAATAGCATGCTTCTCCAGTAGTCTTTGCACTGGCATGGACAGCTTGCCCAAGAAACGCTTTATGATGGGACGGCTTTTGGCGAACTTGTCCTTCACCTCAATCTCCAACACATCCGTAGGCAGAGACACAAAATTAAAGCGCTACAGGCAGGAGATATAAAAACACAGAGGAGAAACAGCAATCATTTCAAGCTGAATTTCATAACTTAAAATGAAAAAAGTAAACATGTTGGTATCTAGCAATAAAGGATTTTACAAAGTTATATGAAAGCTATGTGAGAAGTTGTTATTAACACTGTTATTAATATGGGCAAAACAATAAGATACCCAAATACTGCAACACCAGCATCAATTACTACTATTAATCCTTCATTCAGCCAGAACGTCACTAGGGATATTACTACTGTACATGTATCGCTTCTTCCAATGAGACCTGGATAAGGAGGAAGCACATGAATGTTGCATAAAAGACTCCAATAGAAAACAGTGCAATTTACACATCATTCATTCATTCATTTTCTTTTCCATAAATCATAATTCAGATCCATAAATAATCAAATGGTGAAATACAATTACATTCATTCATTCATTCATTTTCCTTAGGCTTAGTCCGTTATTTTTCAGGGATTGACACAGCGGAATGAACCGCCACCTATTCCAGCATATGTTTTACGCAGTGGAGGCCCTTCCAGCCGCAACCCAGCACTGGGAAACATCCATACACACTCTCATTCACAAACACTCATACACTACGGCCAATTTAGTTTAGTCAATTCACCTATAGCGCATGTCTTTGGACTGTGGGGGAAACCGGAGCACCTGGAGGAAACCCACACGAACACGGGGAGAACATGCAAACTCCACACGGAAATGCCAACTGGCCCAGCTGGGATTCAAACCAGCGACCTTCTTGTTTTGAGGCGACAGTGCTAACCACTAAGCCACTGTGCTGCAAATACAATAACAACTGCCCTTTAAAGCAGTATCCAAAAGATGTTTAAAAGTATTTATAGTTGTGAGGTTGTAGTGAGGTTGAGTGTATTTTTGTAATCGAAATTCAAGGGGCATAGACAGAGAAAGCATTTTTACCCAATTCTGATGGCACCCTTGGAGTTATCAACCGATCGATCATTAAAACAATATGAAAATATGACAGCAGCACTGTTACATGCGTGTTTGATGCATAAAATGTCCATCACATTTTTCATTCATTCATTTTTTTTCCGGTTAGTCCCTTTATTAATCAGGGGTCACCACAGCGGAATGAACCGCCAACTTATCCAGCATTTGTTTTACACAGCGGATGCCCTTCCAGCTGCAACCCATCACTGGGAAACATCCATACACACCCATTGACACACTCATACACTACGGACAATTTAGCTAACCCAATTCACCTATTGCACGTCTTTGGACTGTGGGGGAAACCGGAGGAAACCCACGCCAACACAGGGAGAACATGCAAACTCCACACAAAAATGCCAGCTGACCCAGCCGAGGCTCAAACCAGCGACCTTCTTGCTGTGAGGCGAACGTGCTACCCACTGTGCCACCATGCAGCCACCATGCCCCCCCATCATGCATTTTTCTTAAAGCACAATTAAAGAACATTCACCAAACAGCATCACTGCAATACTGCAACTAAACCCTCTGTCATTCATTCTCTTGATATATTTTAATCCTCAGCTGTAAGGTGATCTCCGCTACTCTTAGCTAATCTAATAAGAGCACTCAACAGAAGACGTTCATCTACAACATGAAAACAATCCCATCAAATACAGACGATCTCGTCTCACCTGCTCCAAAAAGATCAAATGTTATTCTGTTAAATCCAACTGTTTGCATGGATTCAACTTATTTTTAATATTTAATATTAAAATTTGCACCTAAATTCTACATTCCCCACAATGCTGTACAGAAAATTCAGTGATACAGTTGAAGTCAGAATTATTAGTCCCCCTTTTATTTTTTTTATTTTTTAAATATTTCCTAAATGATGTTTAACAGAGCAAATAAATTTTCACAGTATGGCTGATAATATTTTTTCTTCTGGAGAAAGTCTTTTATGTTTTATTTCGGCTAGAATGAAAGCAGTTTTTAATTTTTTAAAGCCATTTAAAGGTCAAAATTATTAGCCCCTTTAAGCTATTTTTTTTTTTGATAGTCTACAGAACAAACCATCATTATATAATAACTTGCCTAATCACCATAACTCGCCTAGTTAACCTAATTAACCTAGTTAAGTCTTTAAATGTCACTTTAAGCTGTATAGAAGTGTCTTGAAAAATATCTAGTCAAATATTATTTACTGTCATCATGGCAAAGATAAAATAAATCAGTTATTAGAAATGAGTTAATAAAACTATTATGTTTAGAGATGTGCTGAAACAATCTTCTCTTCATTAAACAGAAATTGGGGAAAAAACAAACAGGGGGGCTAATAATTCTGACTTCAACTGTATATTGTTGAATATTTGAAATATATTGTTTCTATTGATACAACCAACCGATTTAAATTTTTATTTCACAATAATTTTTCATTCATCTTAGTTATTTGTAGTGTTTCATGGGATTGTTGTACGTTTAGTTCTCTAAAGTTGGTAAGGACACAGCCTTGGTCACTGAAACTCTTTTTTCCTCTGTCATCAACTGTTTAGTTGAATCATCTTAGCTTGTCTAATCCTAACAAACGTCAATCAAACTGGCTAAAAATATTCAGTGAAACTTTGTATGGCTAAAAAAACGTTTGTTAAAGCTGATTCATTTATTCATTCATTCATTTTCTTTTTGGCTTAGTCCCTTTTTTAATCAGGGGTCACCACAGCGGAATGAACTGCCAACTTATACAGCATACGTTTTGCGCAGCAGATGCCCTTCCATTTGCAGCCCATCACTAGGAAACACCCATAAACTCTCATTTACAGTTTCACACACAAACACTACAGACAATTTAGCTTCCCCAACTCACCTATAGCGCATGTCTTTGGACTTGTGGACTGCGCCGCCTAACTTATTCTTGTGGTCATATTTTTTTACAGTTAGTTTGTAATGTTGGGCAGTACAGTGTCTCAGTGGTTAGCACTGTCACCTCACAGAAAGAAGGTCGCTGGTTCGAATGCCAGCTGGGTCAGTTGGCATTTTTGTGGAGTTTGCATGTTCTCCCTGTGTTGGCGTGGGTTTCCTCCAGGTGCACCGGTTTCCCCCACAGTCCAAAGACATGCAGTATAGATTAATTGAATTGAATGAACTACATTGGCTGTAGTGTATGTTCCGCTGTGACGACCCCTGATAATCAGGAACTAAGCAGAAGGAAAATGAATGAGTTTGTAATGTTGTGATTCACCTCATAATTGGTTGGTTTCATTTTAGAATCATTATCCTGAATATTTTTGATATTAGCAGTCCAATTATTTTTTTAATTAATTAATCAGTAAATGAATACCTACATAAATATAGAAACAATTAAGATAGAAGAAAAAATAAGAAAGCACTAGAAAATTCTGTTTGGTTTTGTGTTTTTTTTTTATTTTAATTGTTTTATTTATTATTTTTTGCTTATTTCTGTAAACAACTGATGACATTTTTTTTCAAATATAAATAAAAATGTCATTTAGAATTTTTTTTGCATAAAATAAAAAATAGTGCAAATTGTAGAAAAAAACAATATCAATTTGATCTAACAAAACAGTTAATTAATGAATATTAACTGGATTAACCCTGATTCTCAAATCACAAATGAAAACATTTATTATTCTGGTCAATTGTCATTTTCTGTTATTAGTGTTATTAATGTTATTAGACCTTTACAGAACAAAAAAAACATTAAATTTGACTCTATACCAATAAAAATCCAACCAAAAACTAGAAAAATAAGAAATTTTCAAGCGGTCGCTTTAATTTTTTCCATAACTGCATTTATTAGCACAAATAAACATTGTCTATAAGTGAGTTTGCTATTTTTTAGCCCATTAGCTATTTTTTTGTGTGCCTCAAATCAAATGCTTCACTGTATATATATATATATATATATATGGCAGATTTGGCTTTAGTACTGACTAAACTAATGTACACTACCTGACAAAAGTCTTGTCGTCGATCCCAGATGTAAGAGCAACAAATAATAACTTGACTTCTAGTTGATCATTTGGAAAAGTGGCAGAAGCTAGATTTTTCTGATGAATCATTTGGTGAAGGAAAAATCATGGTTTGGGGTTACATTCAGTATGGGGGTGTGCGAGAGATCTGCAAAGTGGATGGCAACATCAACAGCCTGAGGTATCAAGACATTTGTGCTGCACATTACATTACAAACCACAGGAGAGGGCAAATTCTTCAGGAGGATAGCGCTCCTTCTCATACTTCAGCCTCCACATCAAAGTTCCTGAAAGCAAAGAAGGTCAAGGTGCTCCAGGATTGGCCAGCCCAATCACCAGACCATTATTGAGGATGTCTGGGGTAAGATGAAGGAGGAGGCATTGAAGATGAATCCAAAGAATCTTGATGAACTCTGGGAGTCCTGCAAGAACGCTTTCTTTGCCATTCCAGGTTACTATTAATAAGTGATTTAAGTCATTGCAGAGATGTATGGATACAGTCCTCCAAGCTCATGGGAGTCAAACACAATATTAATTCTGTTTCCACTGCACCATGACTTTATATTCTATACTGTACATTATTTCTGTTAGGTGACAAGATTTTTGTCTAAGCAAAGGCAGACCTTACTGTCCTAATTAAATCATTAAAAATCTAGGCATGATCATGTTTTATTTTGGGAAAATAAGTGTAATCTAGAGGCCTTTGCCTTTCATATAAACCACTTTTAATACTAAATGATCAACTAAAAGTCAAGCTATTATTTGTTGTTCCTAATACTTGGATAGGTGACAAGACTTTTGTCAGGTAGTATATATGAACACATATAATTTGGTAAAGCTTCCTATAAAAAACATTCATTTGAGTGAGAGATTTGTGAGGGGTGTATTCATATACGTTAAGCACTGTATAAATAAAGTATCCAAATTTCCAGCCCTACAAAGATGACATGCAGTTTAATGAAAATCTTGTCCGTCAAACAGCGGCAGTGTTTGTGAGTCTGCAGTGACGCATCCAGTCTATTTGCAGAATGAAGGATTTACAGGACTAACTCTGTGTGGACTCTCTACAAAAGCACAGAAGGCCAGCGTTGGGTTAAACGTCTATGAATAAATAGGACTTCGAGCAGATAGTGTTTTATGTGGATTTGTATATAAGCATGTTTAATCTGGTGCGTTTGCTCTTGTTTGTTTGCCATACCTCCCTCTGCCAAACAGGATTAATGGTATTGCAGACGATGCCGGATCTCTTCTCCTGGCCGTGGTGAGGCAGCGCTGGGAAGATGCTATGTTTGCCAGGGTGGATGGCGATCTTTAGGTAGGGGTCGGGGTTAAAAAACATGCCTTTCTTCAGTCCAGTGGCCTGGAAATCTGATCATGATGAAAAAGAATGGCAGATGAATTAGACAAACGGAGAGAGCACAGAAGACAGGACATAACTAAACAGCAGAAGAGAATATAACAGAATAATAATATTATAAAACAATAATAATAATAAAACAAGCATAAAAGAGAACAATAGAGAAGGAATTTAGTAATATCAGACTAAAACAAAAATGCATTGAAAGATTCAAATATGATAAAGAAATATATATATATATATATATATATATATAGATAATGGAAAAATCGAAACAAACTAGAGCTGGGCAAAGATTAGTCATGATTAAATTCCATCCAAAATCATAGTTTTTACATAATATATTTGCGTGCGCTGTGTATATTTATTATGCATATTTAAACACACCATAGCCATTAAACAAAACTACATAAAACTAAAATATTTACATACTTATATATAAAATAAAAGAACAAAAACAAATTAAAATCTAAAAAACAAAGCAGAAATAGCTAAATGAATAGACTAAAATAGAACAGAAATGAACATTTATTCATCATTTAATAATCAGTCAATACTGCTTCAAAAAAAAAATCTCATAAAATAAAAAACAATAGAAAAATAAAATAACAAAAACAAATTAAAATAAAAAATCTAAGAAAACAAAGCATGCAGAAAAAGCTAAATGAAAAGAAAACAGAACAGAACTAAAATATCAAAACAAAAAACAAAAACAGTAAAGATAACAAACAAAATAGAACAAAACTGAGCAGAGCAAACTCAATAATAAAACAAAAGACTAAAACAAAACAGAGAAGAGGAAAATTAACACTAGAAAACAATGAACTAAACAAAAAACTAAGATAAAAAGGTAAACAAAAGTAAAAGAAACAATGAAACTAAAGTGAAATAAACACCAGATCAAAATACACAAAAACAGTAAAAAAAAAAACATTTAAAAAAATAAAACAGAATTTTCAAATTGAGAACAAACTAAACAATAAAAAACAAAAAAAAAACATTGAGATGTATTTATCAAAATAACAAAACAGAAAATAATAGACTAAAATAGAACAGAATTGAACATTTACTCATCATTAAATAAGAGTCAAGTAAATCAGGATCAATTTTGCTTCATAAAAACTGTAATAAATATAAAAAGACAATAGAAAAGAAAAGAACAAAAACAAATCAACATAAAATATAAGAAAACAAAGAAGAAAATGCAGGCAGAAAGCAGAAAGAGCTAAATTAAGGCAGAAAACAGAACAGAAATAAAATTTTAAAACAAAAGAACAAAAACAGTAAAGATAAACAACAGAACAAAACTGAACAGAACAAACTAAATAATAAAACAAAAGACTAAAACAAAAGAGAAGAGCAAAATTAACACTAGAAAACAATAAACTAAACAAAAAACAAAGATAAAAAGGTAAACAAAAGTAAAAAAAACAATGAAACTAAAGTGAAATAAACAAAACAAAATACACACAAAAATCAGAAATAACAAAATAACAAAACAGACAATAATAGACTAAAATAGAACAGAAATAAACATTTATTCATCAGTAAATAATCAGAGTCAATTTTGCTTCATAAAAAATCTCATAAAATAAAAAACAATAGAAAAAGAAAATAAGAAAAGCAAATCAAAATAAAATATACGAAAACAAAGCAGAAAGAGTTAAATGAATAGACAACAAAACTAAAATATCAAAACAAAAGAACAAAAACATAAAAAATAACAAACAAAAATGAATACAACAAACAAAATAATAAGACAAAACAGAAAAGAGCAAAATGAACACTAGAAAACAATAAACTAAACAAAGATAACAAAGTAAACAACAGTAAAAGAAAATGAAGAAACAAAAGCAAAAGAAACAAACACAGCAGAACAAAATACACAAAAACAGAAAAGAATTAAACATTTTAATAAGTAATCAAAACAGAATATCAAAATATAGAAAGAAAATCTGTATCACTTTATTTTGATGGTCCCTTTAATGCATTTTGTGGAATATAAGTTGCATCGCATCTACATGCCAATTAATTCTCATTAGATTATAAGTAGACTGTTAGGTTAGGGTTAGGGTTAGTGTAAGTTGACATGTACTTGCAGTTTCTTATTGTAAGTTAAATGTCTGTTTAGCAGGTATTAAGCAGACAAATGAGAATTACTTGGCATGTAGTTTTAGTCGATAAAATGTGCATTAAGGACCATCAAAACAAAGTCTTACCAAAAAATCTAAACAGAAAAAACATGATTTATTGTATTTACCGAAAGAATAAAACTAAAATAATATACTGAAATTGAACAGAAAAGAACATTTATTAATCATGAATAATCAGGGTCAATTTTGCTTCATATCAAATCTCATAAAACTCAAAAGTTTCTTAAGGAAGTGTTCTGTTAGGAAAGAAGCAGTTACGTGTTCCTCTGATTGTTTACAGGAGGCTGTGAGCTCTGGATCAATAACTAATCCCCATGGAGACACTAAATATAGAATCCTCATGAATATTGATAAAGCGTAATGATCTGCTGTCTGGTCAGGCCAGTTTTTTTTTTTTTTTTTGGAAACACAGACCTGACAGAGAGAAGCTGATGAGTCTCCTTCTTCCCTGACTCTGAGGAACGTCATCTGTGGCCACCGGCTTAAACACCTGATGATGGAAGATTCAGTGCGAAGCGTGTTAGACTTCATTAGAAACATTTTGCATAACAGTTTCAATATCAAGATTTAATTTTTTTTCTCCGCAAAAATTCACTGTATTATTCATATCATATATAGAGCATTAAAGATTATACTTTAGCTCCTAAACGCAATAATACAAAGTTCTTTTGTAAAGGGTGTGAATCTTTGACTCATTTAGGTCAGACGTTGTTGCCTCATAAAGCTTTGCATCACGCTGTGAATGTTAATAATGCAACATGTTAGTAGTTCTAATGTCAGTGTTTTTTTTTTTGGCATGTTGACTTAGGATTGTGTTGAAATGCATTTCTCACACATTCACTTCCCACACTCGGGGGAGATAGATGGACAATAGATAGATGGACAGAACGACAGCAAAAACGATAGCTATAACAATAGATAGATGCATAGAATGGCAGATTGAATGACAGATAGATGGACAGAATGACAGACAAAACAATAGATAGATAGAATAACAAATAGAATGACAGATAGAATGATAGAGAACGATAGATAGAACGATAAAATGATGGATAGAAATACAGATTAAACGATAGATAGATAGATAGATAGATAGATAGATAGATAGATAGATAGATAGATAGATAGATAGATAGATAGATAGATAGATAGATAGATAGATAGATAGATAGATAGATAGATAGATAGATAGATAGATAGATAGATAGATAGATAGATAGATAGATAGATAGATTGATTGATAGATTGATAGAATGACGGATAGACAGACAGACAGACAGACAGACAGATAGATAGATAGATAGATAGATAGATAGATAGATAGATAGATAGATAGATAGATAGATAGATAGATAGATAGATAGATAGATAGATAGATTGATAGAATGACGGATAGACAGACAGACAGACAGACAGACAGACAGACAGACAGACAGACAGACAGACAGACAGACAGACAGACAGACAGACAGACAGACAGACAGACAGACAGATAGATAGATAGATAGATAGATAGATAGATAGATAGATAGATAGATAGATAGATAGATAGATAGATAGATAGATAGAATGCCAGATAGAATGATAGAGAACGATAGATAGAATGATAAAATGATGGACGGACAGACAGACAGACAGTGAGACAGACAGACAGACAGACAGACAGACAGACAGACAGACAAGATAGATAGATAGACAAGATAGATAGATAGATAGATAGATAGATAGATAGATAGATAGATAGATAGATAGATAGATAGATAGATAGATAGATAGATAGATAGATAGATAGATAGATAGATAGATAGATAGATAGATAGATAGATAGATAGATAGATAGATAGATAGATAGATAGATAGATAGATAGATAGATAGATAGGCAGGCAGGCAGGCAGGCAGGCAGACAGACAGACAGACAGACAGACAGACAGACAGACAGACAGACAGACAGACAGACAGACAGACAGACAGACAGACAGACAGACAGACAGACAGACAGATAGATAGATAGATAGATAGATAGATAGATAGATAGATAGATAGATAGATAGATAGATAGATAGATAGATAGATAGATATGACAGATAGAATGATAGAGAACGATAGATAGAACGATAAAATGATGGATAGAAAGACAGATTAAACAATAGAACGATAGATAGATTGAACAATAGAACGATGGATGGATGGATGGATGGATAGATAAAAAATAGATCGATTTAACAATAGATAGGTAGAAGGATAGATAGAACAATAATTAGAATAATAGATAGAAAAATAGAACAAAACCAGGATTCCTTCATGTTAAATTACGTTTTAAAATTGTACGGATTAATGTCTTAAGATTTTGTAACAATCATGCCTAAACTCTCTCTCTCTCTCTCTCTCTCTCTCTCTCTCTCTCTCTCTCTCTCTCTCTCTCTCTCTCTCTCTCTCTCTCTCTCTCTCTCTCTCTCTCTCTCTCTCTCTCTCTCTCTCTCTCTCTCTCTCTCTCTCTCTCTCTCTCTCTCTCTCTCTCTCTCTCTCTCTCTCTCTCTCTCTCTCTCTCTCTCCCTCCCTATGGCAAACAGCAGCACACTTTCTGTGAGCGTGAGCATGTGTGTAACTGTGTTGCTACGGAGGTGCTGTATTAAGCCATGAAATGATAACCTGAGATTATCTGCGGCGTTAATCCTCTGAGAAACAGATGGCGCAGACTACTCTGCTCTTCAAAAACTCTTCATCAAACGTGAGGAAAGATAAAAACAGCTGCATTTGCCTTCACAGCTATAGAACTCATCATGACGGTGAATATTTTATAGCACAGGTCACATGGCGGTCACAGTTTTGCTCCTGCTATTTCAAAGGCATAACGACAGGACATTTAAAGAGGTGGTCCTGAGTGTATTTTTAAGGCTTGGTTGTGTTTATAAGATGTAAAGTAATGTGTGCTCATGCTTCATTTGTAAAAAAAAAAAAAAAAAATCATGTTATTTTTCATATATTTTACTTTGATTATATACAGCTACTCTGCTAACATGAAAACAACCTGAAAGGCCCTCAAGAAGCTCTGATTGGTCAGTTAACATAATGTTCTGTGATTCACGAATCAGCTCCACGTCACCAAGAAGCGTCATGCCTCTAATAGCACATGCTGTGCCTCTGCTGTGTAAATACTGTCAATCAGTTTAGCTGTTAGCCGTATCAGTTTGAGCCTGAATAAGACCCTTACAAAAATTACTGCAGTTTTTTAATAGAAAATTTTTGGACGCGAAGTTTTACTGCAATACAACTGAAGTCCTACAATACAACCAACTGCAGTACAACTAAATTACTACTACAGTACAACTACTGCAATACAACTAAATTACTACCACAGTACAACTGCAGTACAACTACTGCAATAGTACTGAAGTGATGCTACTACTATAGTGAAGCACAACTACTGCAATAGTACTGAAGTGATGCTACCACTATAATGCAGCACAACTACTGCAATACTACTGAAGTACTACTACAAATACTACAATGGCGTACTGCTACTGCAATACATGTTAAATAATTTATTGCACTTAGGTACATAAGTATTAAAAGTGGACTTTAGTTTTATTGTGTATTGCAGAACTGTAGATGGATTTCTGTAGTAAGTTTTACTTCTGAAAAGTGCAATACAATTTATTGTGGTAGTCCTTCAGCATTACAACTGAAGTACTTAAACCTTATTTGGAAATCATTGTCCACCTAGCAGGAAGAAATAGTAGCTGTACTGCAGTTTTTAACTGCAGAAGTATTGTAGAAGTACTTCAATTGTATTGCAATAGTTGTATGGCATTAGTACTCTAGTAGTACTTCAGTTGTTTTGCAGTAGTTGTACTTCATTATATAAGTAGTATCACTTCAGTACTATTGCAGTAGTTGTACTGCAATATACTTAAATAATGCAGTTTTTTTGTGTCCAGAAACTGGACTTTTCAGAAGTTAACTAAAACTGCAGCATTCCTTTAAAAACTGCAGTATTTTTTTAACTACAGTATATTTTGTTAAGCCCCTCTCAGTTTATTTATTGTTACTTTAGTTGTACTGCAGATTCTACTGCTGTTGAACTTTATTGCGTTATCGTTGCTGTTGTACTGTTCAGTTCGCTGCAGTTATTTTTTTATTATTCGTTTTTGCAAATAAACTAGAAACTACTAGGACTAGAAACTGGACTAGAAAATTACTTGAATCCAAAGAACATCCCTGAAAACAGTACAAAATATTCTTGGAAAATGTTGCAGAACAAACCCCTTGGAACACAAGTGTAGTTCAGTTCTTACCACACCACTGGTATATACAGCAGCACAAGTGCAGTAAAGATGGATTTTACTTGTTTTTACTCCAGTTTACTCCGACTTATACTGCTGTTAAACTTTATTGTGCTGTATTTGAACTGTGTTTATACTTTATACATTGTATTGCAATTTTGCAATTGTACTTAATTTTACTGGAGGTTTGCTTCTTTATACTACTGTTGTACTGTAGTTGTACTGCAGCTTTACTTCAGTTTGCTGCAGTTATTTTTTGTAAGGGAACACATATATTTCACATATATTTGGGTTATAAGCATGTGTAAGTAATGTGAAACGTTCACATATCTTTTGCGTGTTCATCATTTGAGATGTAGAACGCAGGGAAAGCGTCCACATGGAGAGACACTGCAGCGCTGTGCCAAACAGCATTTCCTGTTATTTACATCCTTGTTTTCATCCTCACTACAACATACTGTTAACGCTAGAAACTGTGCATTTAATAGATCAATTTAAGTAATAAAAATATGTACAGGTTGTGGCTCACAATCCAAAGCTTTGTCTATTATTGTTGGAGCGGCTCCTTCTTTGAGGAGTTTTAGCCGAATCCAGCACTGAACTGGGAGAGATTCTGGAAGCTCTCCTTTGTTAAATGCTAGCTATATATTTTTTATAATTCTCTGGAACACAATTCAATTTAAATAGTAAGCACTTCTCTCTTTGTGTCGTTTCCTTTGGAAGCCAAAATACAGAAACCGAAGAAGCTCTGTGGAAATAGCAGCGCTTGGATGGCATATTAGCTTTCTCTGCTGTAACATGACAGTGCCTCTGGCCACGGCCCTTTGCTGCACGGGGTGTATGCGCATGATGATTGTGCGTAACCTGAAGTGTTTGTGATCTCATTATCCCAGATGTATTTTTTTGTAGCCCCCAAACTTGGTTCTCTGTAGGCTTTGCAAAGCTAACTCTGTAAAAGCCAATGTCTCCCTTTGCATTGAACTTTGAGCGTCTTACATTTAGAGATGTTGTTTATGTTCACACAGATACATTACACATCAACTAAAGTTTAACATATGATATGGTAGTGGACCACCCCTTTAAATCATGACAAAATAAAAGACAGATTTGTTTTATTTTCTTTAGCTCACCGGTGCAGAAGGGTTCTTCACGGTCACGCATGGTGTTGTGGCCCGAAGCGCTCCACTAACTCCATGATAATATTTAAAACAGATCTTAGTCTCCGCTGAAACACAGAAAAACACACAAGATGTCAAATGTCATTTCAGATTTGCAGAGCTTTTTTGTTTTATTTTGTGGATTAGTAATTTATTCATTTTCTTTTCGTCTTAGTCCCTCCACCAATCCTGGGTCGCCACTGCGGAATGAACTGCCAACCCATCCAGCATATGTTTTACGCAGCGGATGCCCTTCCAGCCCAACCCACCACTGGGAAACATCCATACACACCCATTTACACTCATACACTACATGTATGTCTTTGGACTTGTGGGGGAAACTGTAGCACCCGGAGGAAACCCACGCCAGCACGGGGAGAACATGCAAACTCCACACAGAAATGCCAACTGACCCAGCCAAGGCTCAAACCAGTGACCTTCTTGCTGTGAGATGATTGTGCTACCCTCTGAGCCACCATGCAGCCCATTTTGTAGATTAATAAAACTATAAATGCAGTTACTGGACTGTAAAAATGCAGGGGTTTGTGTTGGAGCAACATGAAGGAATTAAGTTCGCTTATTAGTTTCTACAAATTGAAATGGATTGAACATAATTAAGTCGTCTGAACAGTACAACGTTGCCGGGTGGGACGGGGGGGGGATCCATCTCCCTCACTTTTAGAGACAGACCAGTTAGAAACAGGTGATTAATAGTTATATGAACGTATGATCTCATATAGCCATCCCCCCACTTTTAAAATGTCCGTTACGCCCCTGATGTTTACATAAAACCTCGCAATGATGCCATCTCATAGGCTTTGAGTGCATCATTTGAATTGCTTATTTACATACAGAATCAATAGGCTTCAATGTGGTAAAAGAGGGTTGTAACCTTGATGTAATGCAATATGACGTGTGAGAATATCATTGTGTGCATGTATAATTTTGCAGTTTAATATGTTTACAATCTTCTAATAAAACGAAAACAGTTTAGACTTGGCTTGACTTTCTTACACATATTTTAACATGACTATCAAATTTTATATACACCTCTAGCATTTTGACAAGATAATTGAATTTGTTCGCTTCTTCAATAACTTTATTTTTAATCAGCACCTCAAATGTATCCCTTGCAGGCCTATTTCTTATGGAGAAGCACATAGAAACTGTTTTTAAACTGACATTTAACGTTAAATAAGTCAGCTCAAGCCATCTTGGAATGTGTTGAATAGTTTAGTTTCAGCGGGTTTTAAATAAATAGTTGGAATCGTCCAACGCAGGCTCATTCTGAGAACGTAGTCCCGGGGACGTTTCTGGAGACCGCGAAATACGTAGCCGGGGGTTCGTACGGCTGCATTTCATTTTTTTAAGCGAACGCTGCGGGGCGGTGTGATGCCGTTCCTTTCGGCGCTTGCCGGCCGGCCAGCCGGCCGCTCGCCTCCGTGTGGAGGGCTTTGGAGGGCTGTCCGGTTAGCTCTTCATGTACTCTGGCGGACTCGAGGCGCAGAGAGGGGCTGACCACGACGACAACCGGGTTCGAGTCCGGGGAAGAGCGGTTCCAGAAATCAGGTAAGAAAACAAAATCCAAAAAATGAAGCAAACAAGTTCGTCACAGGGTGAGAATGTGTTCAAAATCTGCAAACATGGTAAAAATCAGACGAGGGCTTTTCTTTTTCTGGACGGCTTTTAAGAATCGCCGTTGGTTGGGTTTAGGGACGGAGGAGGGTGGGTCAGCCGATTGGCTGGTCGCACGAATCGTCATATTTTAAGTGTGACAAGAAACAGCAAGTAACTAGTATAGTGTTTGTTAATGTATCATGTTCTTATACTTTATTTCTGGAAGTCTGGTTGTCGCTGGTTTTGGTTATGGAGCAAAAATAGAAATATGAAGTTATGGTCTATTAGTAGGCCTTTAACGATGAATGACCACAACTTCCTATTTAAACATGAAATGCATCAGTACAGGAAAGAAAACACTGTGATAGAAAGAAAATAAAAAGATGAAAGTTTAATAATTATAATTTTAATTAATGGTTTAGATATTTTTGTGCATTTTGGTCAATTGTATTAATTCTACAGTATATCATTTCAGATTCATGTTTCTTTATATAGGAATGAGAAATATGTTTCCTTGGGAACTGAAATAATAATAATAATAATAATAATAATAATAATAATAATAATAATAATAATAATACAGTGGGGGAAATACAACACGTCACCATTTTTCTCAGAAAACATATTTCTAAAGGTGCTGTTGACTTGAAAATTTTACCAGATGTTGATAACAACCAAAGAAATCCATATAATGCAATTATATCTAATCATATCTAACATATCTAATTAGCAAAATAAGTTTTGTATAATAAATAAAATGACGCAGGTAAAAACTATTGAACACATGAAGAAAGGGAGGTGTAGAAAGGCAGTGAAAGCCCAGACAGTGGCTGAAATCTCTCATCTCTTCAGCAACCCTCTGCCTTTCATCAGTGTAAATGAATATGAGCTGCTTCAGTCCAACATCTACATTAGCAGGAAGATGAAGATGAAACCAGGGTGAACATTTCAGCAAGACAATGATCCAAAACACAGCTAAGAAGACTCTCAAATGCCGCCGCTGTATATATATATATTATATATAGTTCATGATTTCATGTTTAAATGGGAAGTTAAAGTCAGCCATATTCAAAGGACAATCAAAATTAGACTATAACTTCATATTTCTATTTCTACTATAGCCAAAACAGTGACAGCATTTTCCCTTATTAGATCTGATTGTTAGCAGCAGGGCATTATTAAATGTCTGATTAAAGATCTCAAATAGAGTGGCATTTAAATTCCGTCTTCATTACAAACTATAATATTTCCTGCTTAACCTTTAACGAAAATAAAATAATAAAAAATAAAGGTTTATTAAGTGGGCGGCACGGTGGCACAGTGAACAGCGCTGTTGCCTTACAGCAAGAAGGTCGCTGAGTGGGGTCAGTGGGGTCAGTTGGCACTTCTGTGTGGAGTTTGCATGTTCTTCCCGTGTTGGTGTGGGTTTCTCCGGGTGCTCCGGTTTCCCCCAGTCCAAAGACATGCGCTATAGGAGAATTGAATAAGCTAAATTGGCCGTAGTTTATGTGTGTGAATGCGAGTGTATGAGTGTTTCTCAGTGATGAGTTGCAGCTGGAAGGGCAAATGCTGGATAAATTGGCAGTTCATTCCGCTGAGGCTACCCCAGATTAATAAACGGACTAATCCAAAAAGAAAATGAATGAATGAATGTTTATTAAGTTTATTTACATATCAAAAGATTGATTAAAACTGTTTAATATGTTTTATGACTTCAATGTTTAGACATGCTTTTGGTATTTAAATTGAATAAACTCAATTTTAAATACACAAATATTAAAATGGAAAACTGAAAATGTATCTCATACAGCCCTAGATTATCATGATTTATAAAAAAAACCTCTATCTTATACACAGCAAAGAAATGCTTCTCTTGCTTAGATTTTTTTGTCTTGTTTCAAGTCTAAACATCTAAAAATTAATTAATCAAGAAGCCTTTTCAACTGTACAATTTTGGTCAAATATGGGAGAGACTGTATCATTTATGTTTCAATCCTAATTTTGTACTTGTTATTCCAATATTGTTTTTTTTTGTTGTTGTTGTTATTTTTATTTTAGTTTTATTATACATATTTTGTTGGGTGGATCTCGGGCTTAGTTAAAAATCAAAATGTTCAATAAAAAAAAGAATTAAAAAAAGACGCCTTTTCAAGACAAGCAAAAAATCTCGCTTTCAGAAATAATACATCAAAACAAAGTGAGTTTTTCCCTAAAACAAGCAAATAATCTTCTAATGTAGTAAAATAATATTTTATCAAAACCAAAAACTAGATTATTTTGCTTACCCCATTGGCAGATTAGTTTGCATGTTTTAAATAAAATCTCAATCTCTAAATTTTGAGATATTATTTCTGAAAACAGGGCAGCACGGTGGCGCAGTGGGTGGCACATTCGCCTCACAGCAAGAAGGTCACTCGTTCGAGCCTTGGCTGTGTCAGTTGGCATTTCTGTGTGGAGTGTGCATGTTCTCCCCGTGTTGGTGTGAGTTTCCTCCGGGTACTCTGGTTTCCCTCACAAGTCCAAAGACAGGTGAATTGGGTAAGCTAAATTGTCCGTAGTGTATGTGTGTGAATGAGTGTGTTTGGATGTTTCCCAGTGATGGGTTGCGGCTGGAAGGGCATCCGCTGCGTAAAAAGTATGCTGGATAAGTTAACGGTTCATTCCGCTGTGGCGACCCCTGATTAATAAAGGGACTAAGCCGAAAAGAAAACGAATGAATGATTTTCTGAAAACAAGACAATGTTTTTGCTTGTCTAGAGAATGCTTTTTAGTTATGAATTTTTAGATATTTGGAAAAGAAGCAAGACAAAAAAATCGAAGTAAGAAAAGCATTTTTGCAGCGTAGGGGACTTGTTTCGATCCTTATGTAACTACCAACACAAATAAAACACCTTACACAACTCACTGTAATACTTGTCCACCTCAGAACATGCCTGAATAGAGCTGCATGATTAGTGAAGTTTTCAAACTAGTTTCGAGAGGAGCACGTGATATGATTGACTGCAGCTGGCCACTCATCTAAACTCACTAGTTAGCCAATCAGATTAACCCCAACTCACTATAAGTAGCCTAGCTAGAACTACTCTCTTATCTTCGTTTTCCGAAGAAACCCCCCATCCACCCCTTCTCCTCCTTTTTTCTTTTACCACGGGGAGCTCTCGAGAACCACCTGATCTCGTACTCCCCTCATATGCTCTATGGACCAGGCGGGAGCCCTGGGCTCACCTATCTCCGAGCTCAGGGTTCTCTCCCGGGACAGCATGCCAAACTTGCTAACAGTTGTCAAACAATATCTAAGTGTGAACTCTTGAATTAAAAAAAAAATCATGATTTCAATTCATACATTAATGTGATCTCAAATGATGGAGATTTACCTCTGTGTATTTCCCTGAATTCAGATCATGCCGCATTCATTGGTCACATTTATTTCATTCATTCATTCAATTTCTTTTCGGCTTAGTCCCTTTATTAATCTGGGGCCGCCACAGTGGAATGAACCACCAACTTAACCAGCATAGGTTTTACGCAGCGGATGCCCTTCCAGCCACAACCCATGACTGGGAAACACCCACACACACTCAATTACACTCATATCACTACAGACAATTTAGCTTACCCAATTCACCTATAGCACATGTCTTTGGACTTGTGGGGGAAACCGGAGCACCCGGAGGAAACCCACGCCAACACGGAGAGAACATGTAAACTCCACAAAGAAATGCTAACAGACTCAGCCGAGGCTCGAACCAGCGACCTTCTTGCTGTGAGGCGATTGTGCTACCCACTGCACCACCGTGACGTTATTCATAGATCAATCACAAATCACTTTTCTCCTCTTCCTTATTGGCCGCATTCTGCTATCACTCACGTTTTTAAAGTTCTGTGCAAATTGGAGCAACAAGAGACTATTTCTTGTAACACCAGCACGTTATTATAACGAATGTCGTGTTGTTGATGTTTGTACTTGCAATAAATATACGTTGAAAAAAAAAGAGAATTGTATGGTACAATGGTGGTCTCAAATCTCATGGAGAAAAAATTGTCATTCACATTTTAGTAAGAATCCTTCAGCCCAATATCTTAAATCCCAAAAAAAATTGTTGGCTCAACTTAAAATTAAGGCAACTTGCTGCAGAGCTTTTTTAGTTGAGTCAATCTAAATCGAGTCAAGTGCAGTACTTCAGTTAAAAGTTAAGTTGTCGGCACCAGTAGCCTAGTGGTATTGTTCGCCGACATATAGCACCGATGTGCTCACGGTCCTTTGCCAATTCTTCCCCTCCTCTGCTCCCAATGCTTTCCTGTCTGAAATTTCTACAGTCCTATCATAATAAAGGTGAAAAAAAAAAAAAAAGTTAAGTCGACTCTTAACTTAAAAATTAGTTTTGCAGTGTGAATATAAAACACTAAATACAGATTAAGCATTTTGTGCACGAGTTAAAGAGAAATCCTGGTGCTTTAGTGGGCGATGAGAGTTTGAATGTGTATGTGGGCACAATTTCTCTCTAGTATCCTCAACTGTGCTTGTGCCAAAAATACATTTGAAACAAGCAACAGCATATGAGCCATATGGCCTGGAAGTGTAATACACCAGTGCTTTCAGAGCTGAAGGACAGTGAAAAACAGCTGAGACCTGCGCTCTATATTAATACAAACACATCCCTATCTTTTCATCACACTCGCTATATTGAAACTAAATGTGTTTTCGAGAGCGAGTGCCATGTCTGAGTGGGTCTTTTTTTTTTTTACATCTGAAACAACATTGAACAAACTGTTTGTTCAGAAATTGTTCATATATATATATATTTTAATATATAGCAAGATGAAAAACAGTACGTTATTTTTTTAAAAAGTAATAAAATTTTTTTATCTGCCATTTAATTTCTCTTTTTAAAATATAATACAACACAAAAATAAACATACATAAACATAAAAATAATACAAATACAAAATAAATAAATAAATAATATCAATAATATCAATAATAACACAAATGTAAAATAAATAAATGAATAAACAAATGAATAAAAAAATTATAATAACAACAACAATATACATAATATTAATTATAATAATAGTAATAATAATAATACAAAATAAATACATAAAATAATATTAATAATAACAATAATAAAACAAATACAAAATAAATAAACACAAATAATAATAATAATAATAATAATAATAACACAATTAATAATAATAATAATTATTGTTGTTGTTATAATAATAATTTCATTTTATTATAAATAATTTTAAATGTAATAATTTAATATTATTTATAATAATAATAATAATAATAATAATAATACAAAATAAATAAATAATAATAATAATAATAATAAAAACACAAGTAATAATAATAATAATAATAATAATTGTTATTATTATTATTATTATTATTATTAAATTTTAACAATAAATAATTTTAAATGTAATAATTTAATATTATTAATAATAATA